>NC_051159.1:158353254-158473254 GCF_013339745.2 Dermacentor silvarum | reverse complement strand
AAAAAAATGAAAATGAAATATCCTGTTTTTGTAGAGTCACTAGAATTTAACTTTCTTTCCTAAACGCAACAAATTTATTTGAAGGCGGTTCAGAGGTTGGTTGTCGAATTGTCGAATAAAAGCATTCATGTGTTTTACATGCATCTGAATAGTGAAATCGGAGTTATCACCGAACTAAAGCTTCCTCTTAAGATGAATTTCTGATAAGAGGAGCATATGTTCGTGGTCATGTAGAATTATCTTAAGTCGAGTGTGCTTAGAATGTAGTTCGACTCGGCACTTTGGACAACCATGCGTGCGCACGTGCACAATTTTTCTTCATAAACATCGATGGGCCACGCTATGTTAGAAATCTGACTGTGGCTGGCGCTTCTGGTTCTACGGAGATAAACTATGAAGCAGATTCATAGCTGCATGGAAGCCCAGGCGGCCGCATTCTGATGGGGGCGAAATGCAAGAACGCCCCGGTAGCATGCATTGGGTGCGCGTAGAAGACACCTGCAAACTATGGAATCGCCTACGGCGGTACGTCCGCTTGCAATGCTGCGGTTTCCGTCGTGATTTTATAGCCAGAACGGTCATCAATTTTGACTAATAAAATCACCTGGGGTGATTTGATCACTACAGATGATCAAAATTAATCCGGAGCCGCCCCACTGCAGAGTGTTTCATGATCAGATCAATGGTTTGGCGCGTAAAACCCCGATATAATCATCATTTAATTAACATGGACAAAAACAGACACCCGCCGTGGTTGCTCAGTAGCTATGTTGTTGGGATGCTGAGCACGAGGTCGCGGGATCGAATCCCGGCCACGGCGGCCGCATTTCGATTGGGACGAAATGCGAAAACACCCGTGTACTTAGATTTAGGTGCACGTTAAAGAACCCCAGGTGGTCCAAATTTCCTGAGTCCCCCACTACGGCGTGCCTCATAATGAGATCGTGGTTTTGGTCCGTAAAACCCCATAATTAATTTTTTAAAAGCAGACAGACTATGAAGATAGACAGGAAATGCGCTGTCTTTCTTCTTTTGACCGTCTTACATCGCGCTGCCCAGGCATAGCCGTTAATCCGCAACAACTTGCCCACTTCTCAGACATTCGGAAAGAATCATGCGCGTGGCTACCACATGGACCTACATGCCACTGTCAAAAGAGCTGCGCTCTCTGACATCATGAAAAGATCTGTACGTATTGATGGACAAAAGACCCAGATCAGATATACTGTAATAATATGAATTAATTAAATCCTGGGGTTTTACTTGCCATAACCGCGATGTGATTATGAGACACATCGTAGATATAGGGTCTCCGGAATAATTTTGGCAACTTGGGGTCCTTTAACCTGCACCTAACTCATGGTACACGGGCTTTTTTTCGCATTTCGTCCCCATCGATATGGCGCCACTGCAGCCTGGATTCGATCCCGCGGCCTCGGGCTTAGTAGCGCAACGCTAAACTACCACGCCACTACGGCGGGTTTGTAACGATATTTGTGAACGTCTCAGCAGCGTCACGATAAGATGAATAAAATGTCTGCTGATATCTCTAGTGTGGCTCAGTGATTATACGCATGTTGTTTCATGTCCACTAAATTCTTTCATAATGCTAACGCGGAGATAACTAGAAGTATGTAATTTTTATAGTTTCGCCAACATTGGCATTGCTACGGCATTGTTTCAATGTTGAGGGCTTGCACGATAACAAAAAGAAGGGAAAAAAAGTAAAAATGAAAATCAATGTTTTACCATGCGAATGTTTTGAGTAGCGTACAAGAAGTCAGAACATTTAATTTACTGAAGTACACCTTGTGCGTTACGGATTCCCTAATTTTTTTTACTAGCGTGATCACGAAATCGACATATTGTTTCCAAATCATCGCACTTATAGTATAGGCGTTGAATTTTTAAGCAACAGACTACGGAAGAGGTGCAAAAGCAAAGTCGATAAGATATTCTAAGGCGCATGCAGCTTTCCCCGTGGGGCGCGGAATTGCAAAGTCATCCCGAACAGAGATCGGAGGCTGTGAAGGATTGCAATGACACCAAAATTACAATGGCATAATCGAAAGCTCCTGCGAGAAACATGGGTAACTTGTTGCTGTAATTATCGTGGTTATCGCTGGTTTTGTGGAGCATACATAAGAAATGTATGACGGAAGTCAAATCAAAATAAGCCAGTCAAGAACGTGTTTCCAGTACCGCTCACATCAGGTTAAGATGGCAGGATGCTCTCTTACATTGACGATGTCAAGCACTCACCGTCTCTCCTAGCCCGTCTCGGCTTGGAAGGCTCATACTTTCGCACAGCATCGTCCCAGAAGCTTTCAAAAGCACAGAGGGCCCACCGAACACGACACCACAAAATTTCAGTCTTCTCTGCCAACGAGCTCACACCAAGCAGGCGGAACAATTGTTTAAAAAAGCTAAACTAGAGAGGAGAGAAGGATGTCTTTAACTATTCGTTCCGCGTGACTGCATCGCGGCGCGCGAGAATTTACGTCAGGTTCAAACTACGCTCGCTATCGGCTGCTTGCTCTAGATATCAGAACGCCTGACGGATGAACAATGGTCCAGTCAGCTGACTATCGAGGCCACTCCAGATAACGCCCGATTGGTGGGTGTGCCCGATAATGATGAGATTAATGCCTTCAAGAAGAACCAAAATGCTCTAGAGAAGTGGTAGCGTCGCCGTATATAGGCTTAATGGATTAGCTTCGGGTTACTGTAAAATCATGTCACAATATACATTTCATCATTGATAGTCACCGTTTAGCCCTAGCTCGGCTCCAGTGTTTTCATGCTCTGAAACTGCTGGCGCAGGGTGGTTATTTTTAGGAGGTCTTGCATTGGAACTGTACTTGATTAAAATACGTGAATGTTGTCTTTGTTGGCTAAGTGTCCTCAATCCAAGGGACTGGGAATGTTAGTATACAGTGCCTGGATAATGTGACTGGTGCTCGAGCTAGATGCTTTGTTAGAGGCGGTGAGGATGACTGAATGTATTGAGCCGAACAGAATGTAGTCAGCATATATAGAGGCTGCAATTGAGCTAGTGCAATTCCTATATATTTTGCCTTTTCTCCTCCACCCCGAGCACCCTTCAGAAGAAAAAGAACACAATTAACTATAATTATCAATTAATAACAAGGAAGTTGCTTTCGGACAATGGTAAGAGTACTATTATGGCCGTTGAAATGTTACTGGCATTCCAAGGTGTCATATGGACGCGTTGCTTCCAGTGGTACTCATTTGTAGTTTTCGCATTTCCTTTTTTTTGAATTTGAACAGTATATAAAAAACAATATAACCGCTGTCAAAGACACTTGGGACCTCCGCTACCGGGCTATCGCTTTAAAATGTTCGGGTCAATCGCTCATACTCACCACAACACGAATGCAAAATGTGCCTTCTCTGAAGCAGTTACAGTTCATCTACTCATTACTTGGTACAAGCCTACACATAGAAATACAGATAAAAAAAAAGGGCAGCCTCGATCCTCGTAATAGCTTTGAAGCAAAGCCATGCGCAGAACTTTTCTTTGACGGCGAGGTTGCTCTTCTGACAAGAGATATGGTTGTGCAACGATTTGCCGCTTCGTGTTATTTGATGCGTTCATTGGCGCTTCTTTTTAAGGTACATAATGTGCGTGCCTGTGTGTGTGTGTGTGCGTGTGAATTAAGGCAGAAAAGAAATATGATCATGTCATGAAAGCGTAAGACGAAAAGGGCAGTGCGGTTGATTAAATTCCAAGCAATTACGTTAACGTCCAGTAGAAGTGAGAATATCTAACTTGTAGTTTCACATTGCGTTGATAGACAAAGGTTATGGGATATACTATATAGTTTAGCTGCAGTGGGTTTTAGGAAATTGAGTATATATATTAAAATAGCCAATTATTTTATCACCGTACACTGGAAATTATTATGCGGTGTATATTACTGCGATAGCAATTATATGGTCATTTCAGGCGCCGTCGGCGTTGCCGTGATGTTACGTATAAAATCCGAGTGCGATAAGGTCGCGGCCACGTGCCGTATGCTGTACGTGCGAGGGTGAGTCGAGAAGGAAGGTACCTTGATGCGACGGCGTCTTCTCGCGCGCGCAAGGCTGGTAGGCAGGGAGGATGCGCGCCGACTTTTCGCGTGCGTCTAGGAGGGGGAGGGGGATGCTCCGGGAAAGCGGAGAGTTGTGCGTGTGCTAGGAGAGGGGGAGGAAAGGGGCAGGATAGCGCGCCTCTTTTCTTCTACAGCGCTAACCTTTCCTTTTCCAAATGAACCACTTAGTTCTACAGTCTACTCCGGCCATGACTGCGCAAGGCGCGGCTGAGCGCGTCCGCGCACTTCCTATCTTGGAGGTAATCTGCAGTGTGCTAGAATGCTAACCGATTGAGATAGCTGATGGATTCGTGTGCGCTGTGTTCTCGCGCGCCTAGTTCGCGTTGACGCGAGAGGCTGCACGAAGGGGAATTCGCTCGCCGCTGTTGCTGCTCTCAATCACGGCAGCGTTCTGATAGCGAGTGTCCGTGGTCATCGAGTGAGAGTGTTCCTGTTCTCGTCTGCCCTCGTGACACCGTACTTGTTAATTTAGCTCGTAAGCGAATGTTTGCAGTAGTCTTACAGCTGATAAAGCTACTAACCTTACTGCGTGTAGCTGTGTAATAATTTGCAATCGCAATCAATAACGATTGATTGCGCAGAGTCACAGACTGCGACTGTTTTTTTTTAATGCGCTTCATTTATCACAGTAAAAGCCGATGTGAGAAAACGCCTTAGTATAGGCCGTGACGGTGGTCGTGGTCAATTAGTAGGTGCGCTGCACATAGAAAGAAGTGAAGAAGAAGAACTCAAGCCACGCGGTTCGCTGTCTCGTGCGAGCGTGTTACGAAGATGAGAAATTCGATCTGGTTTTTTTGACCAAACGGATTTTAGAGACTGTTCCCGTCACGGTGGGCTTGCGTCTCAACTGTGACTCTTGAGCATTCTGCGCTGAAGAGTAACAACGTTGAGTTTTTCAATGACTCGCCGTCGCAACTTCGGCGCGGGAATGAATACGTCGTCAGCGAGCAGCCACGATTCTTTAGAGGATGGACAACGCAGAGAGGAGCATGGCACTGTCGCTACAAGCCTATGTCGTGTTCCTGAAGATAAGAGGAAAGCCAGTCCACAAGGTAAGGTTGCTGGGGACTTGACCCTTGCGATTAAGCTGCACAACCAAATCCTTAGGTGCGCAGAGATTGCTTGAACTAGTTGCTTACAAGTCTTGGATAAGGTAAGCTTTTAGACCTCTTGTTTGAGTTATCGTTATCTACGCCACCTTGTAAACCTACCACTGCCTCGGACGTTGAATATACTATATCTCAAAAGGAAGTGCATAAAGCCTCGCTTAGGCGCGCCGTTGTAGGGTGCCATGGTCACCGCCTGAGAGGGATGTTGGCGTTATTCGAGCTTTTAGCATGCACGGTATTTCATTTAAAGTAACTTTCAGACTCGCTTTCACGCAACTGCGTTTCAAGCAGCTGGCAACCGTCTAAAGGTTTATGTGCAACTTTTTTAGCCCTCAGATCTTATATAGATCCTAGAAATATTGCGGCTCCTCGTGTTTAACGAAATTGTTCAACGTAGCAGTACTGTCTTACGTACAGTGCTGTCAAACTTGGTGCACGCTGTTCGTCCCCTCTCTTTTGGTTAAGTTTAGTCACTGTAGTAGACATCCGCAAAGGAAAAGAATAATCGAGTTTCCCAACAGCCTCTCCAAGGAAAAGAGCGCAGGGCCATTAAACGAGGGCATTCAAAATAGTAACTAATATGCACAGGACTGGCACTAACTTGCACGTGGTTTATCGCTGCATTAAAGGAGCCTTCGTACATGTGCTTGCGAAATAACTATATATAAAGAGATATCCCCCCCCCCCCCCCCCCACCCCCCAGAAATTTCACTGCACTCATTTCACTTGCAGCTACATTAACTATCGCACTCACATTAGTGTCTTCAAACTTCCGGCTTTCCTTGGTGTTATCAACCTTAACCAATCTCTTATAAATGCGTCATGTCACGCTTTCGACAAAAAAAAAAAAAGAAATTAACGTAGCTTGCACTGGAGACGCAATGCTAAAGAGACAGCGCAGCTGATGGGTACCTAGCTAGTCTTGGCTTTTGGGCGAGGTTAAGCATTACCAAGTCATCCTTAGTATTTCCCGGAATTTGTTGCTTATTTGTCGATTATTGATTAGCTATTGATTGGCTATCGATTAGCTATCGCAAGGTATTGGCCACGTATTTGAGCTAGGCTAAGCACTACCAAGTCATCCCCAGCATTTTCCCGGAATTTGTTGATTATTTATCGATTAACGACTAGCAATTCATTAGCTATCGATTGACTGACTAAGCTTAAGTAGTCCCAACCATGCTTAGCTAGACTTAGCCACGCTCAGCTTCGCTAGTTCACAGGGGTATGTGCCATTGCGCTTGGACCCTTTCTGCACTATACCGCCAGGATCGGCCCACATTTTCTGTTCGCAGTTGACACATAACGCACGGCTTAAACAGCTCCGCTGTTAAAAAGCATATTAGCCCTTGTTTACGTACACATTTCTTGATAGATGCCAGCGTTCTCTCTGCAATAAAGTGCAATGCAGTTATATAACGCATTTTGCAGTTTCGACCGTGTCTGCACTGGATGCCACAGCTGCGAAAACGCCACTGATGGAAGCGGGCGCCGCATCAACAATCGCACCCTCCGCCCTGACCGCCGAACCACCTAGTGAGGGCAGAGCGACTTCTGCTGGGCCAACTCGCCACAGAGAAATGAATTCACTCAAAACCGTTGACCCAGAGAACGCCGGTGTAACGCCCGGTCGGCTCTATAACTCTGCCACTATGTGGGCTTCTCCGATCGACGCATTTACCGACAGTGGTGCGAGAGCAGCGCAGGAAACTGTTGCGATGGCTTGTGATCTGCATGCAAGCGCCTCATCTACAGATACCGTCGTGTCGATGCCTGCGCACGTGACCACTGCGGAAAGCTCAATTGGTACGCCGGTGGCCGTGTATTTCAACACGGACGCAATCGGCCAAAGCTTTGCCATTGAACAGCCGAAAAAGCCCACGTGGGAAGCTCGTGATTCGAACAGGGTGACCACAGGTGCCACAGTGCCTGTCGTCGCTGATGTGCACTCGGAAGCAACTCCGAGCCCCGCAACACTGTCCGGTGGTGAAACGGCGGTTATCGTTGCGCCGGACAACGTGGGCACAGCGGCGGAAGCCCGCAGACGGCTGTACCTGAGCGTGGCGGTAACTTACCTGGCGGCACTGTCGTTCGGCCTGTCCATTGCTTACTCGTCGCCGGCACTTCCGGGCATACGGAAGGCCATGGAGTTCAGCGACAGGGACAGCGGCTTGTTCGGCTCCCTTGTCACTCTTGGTGCAGTCATCGGCGGTATAAGCGGGGGTGAGCGAATTAGGCGCTACAAACGCCTTTACCTTCTCGGTTTCTTTCTTTTGGGTCATCCACGTTTGGAAGTTTTTGCTCGTTGTGGAATGACACATCCATGCGAAAACACGTCATAGGTTCTATGCACTTTGTGTATGGAAGTGCTTTTATTATTAGGGCACAAGCTGGAGACAGCGCCTTAAACACTGTGGTTATGAACTGAACACTATGTACATTGCTTTCGTCGCTTTGCCCTAAAGTCTACAGTTCTGTAGAAACAAAGTCGAGAATGTGGCCGTAACTGCGCTTCAAACCTTTCTATCTTCCGGGCGCACGCCAGGACGCCAGCTGAGCAGGATCGGACGACGCGGCACCCTGATCACCTCGTCTCTCTGGCACATGGGTGGTTGGGCCTGCCTGGCGGTGGCCACTCCCAAGGCGGCGCTGTTCGTCGGCCGCCTGCTCACTGGCGTCGGCACCGGCACGGTGGCGCTCGCCGTCACCGTCTTCATATCGGAGATCTCGCCCGCCGAGCTGCGCGGCCTGCTCAACACGGGTGCCAACCTGGTACTCTGCTCCGGCATCCTGCTCGTATTCGTGCTCGGCAAGTTTTTCAGCTTCTGGATGCTTGCCGTCTGCTGCATGCTGCCGGCGGCCGCCATGAGCGTCTCGCTCCTCTGGTGCCACGAGTCGCCCCTCTGGCTGCTCAAGAACGGTTGGAGAGATCGCGCGGCAGGCGGCCCTGCGTTTCTATGTGGGTCCCTTCGCCGCGACCGAACTGGCCGCCATGGAGCAGGCCGTCGCTCGACGTGGCGGGGACGCCGTGGCGAGTTTCACGCTACGAGACCTGACCTCACCGCACGTCTACCGGTCCATCCTGTGCGTCCTGCTGGCCATGAGTATGCAGCAACTATCGGCCGTAGGCGTGATCATCACGTTCGCCCAGGACATCTTCGAGGAGGCCGGCACGTCGGTGTCAGCGGAGAACGCGGCGATTGCTGTGGCGGCCATCCAAGTAAGGAGGCGATTGAGGTAGAAGGCGCGACATTCTAGCTTTCCTAAAGGTGTTGTAGCGTACCGTGCTAACACACGTTTTTCACGTTGTCCCTCATGATGAAATATTTATTTTGACAGGAGCATTACTTTAAGCGCTGTATATGTACTGCTCAGGTGGCCATGGTGGCAGTGGCGACGCTCCTCGCCGATCGCCTGGGCCGGAAAGTACTGCTCCTGTTCTCATCAGCAGCGTCTTCGGTAAGCCTTGCTGTGCTTGGCCTGTCCTTCCACATCAAAGCGGCCGTGGGCGACAAGTTCGTGGAGGCCTTCGGCTGGTTGCCGTTGACAAGCCTCTGCACCTTCTTCGTCGGCTATTCCATTGGCCTGGGCCCTTTGCCGTGGGTACTGCTGGGCGAGATGATCCCGCTGAAGGCCAAGGGATTTGCAACGGGGGCCTGCACCGCGATTTTGTTTGCCGAAGGATTCATCCTAACTATAAGCTACAACAGCATCCGTGCAATCCTGGGCACTGCGGCGACCTACTGGATGTTCAGCGCCTCTCTCGCTGTCAGCTTTGTCCTCGTTTTCTTTTTTGTTCCCGAAACTAAAGGGAAGAACCTGGAACAAATTGAGCGCCTTTTCGGACGTACCATATCTTCACCTCTTGGATCGCTAGTGAAGAGTAACGCTTCTAATGCGAAATAATTGTATGAATATCGCTTTTGTACGTTTGGATTTGTAATGTAACTCCCTCCCACCTGACTGTCGTCTTTCGAGAGTATGAAGGGATTTCTTCATTTCTGTTATGCATGCATTTTTATTTTACCTATGGTTCTATATAAAACGAAGCAGCATTGACATAAAAAAAAAAGAGATGCGACTGCATAAGTACAAAATGACTCATTAGCTGTTATTGTGACCGACTCATTGTCTGTATGCACAGCACTTACAGCCTCTTCAAATTCAAGAATTCTGCAAATATTTTGTTCAATGGTTCCTTCGTACTTAGGCAAGTATAGTTGCTTTGGGTACCGACACATCGTGGTTTGCGCTTGAATGAAATGACTGATTCACTCACACGAGCATCCCTTAATGGCCCTGTCATATCTGCTTTGCCGACATCGGCTTATGTAACCGCGGCTAGGTACAGAAATCTCTCCATATCGCAAAATTCTGCCATATCTATTTAACATCGTCTTCTGAATTCCACCATCTTTGTTTCTCGTGGAATAATAATTGGTGTCCTTCAAGGCAATTGGAAGTTTACAAAGTTGAGCTCCCGTATACCGCCTTTAAATTTTTACTTACGCAGGTCTGGTCTCGCTGTGTCCCCTCTATGTTCTTTTTGCAATGCACTCGAATTCATTGAGCATTTTTCCTTTCATGCCGCCGATATTTAAGAGAAAGTAGACTCTTAGAAATTATATTTCGAAAACTTGGCTTATTACTAACCGCTCCAACCATTCTCTCTTTTTGGGGAGATTTCACTGGGACACAGCCACAGGGGTGCTTTTCTTGCAGTTTACAATTTCATTCGAGATACAAAAAGAGTACCTTGCTGAATTTCTAGAATTATGAATTTATTATTTCAATTCTTTCTCAAAATTATTTTATCTCAAAGTTCTTAATAGTATTTTCTAATTGCTGCTATGCAAATTTAGTTTTTGTTTAATTTCTAATAAACATAGTTAAAACCGCCCGCTTCTTGACCAATACCCCCCCCCCCCCCCCCCCTCCCCTATAGTGGGTACGAGCCAAAGTTTGGGAGAAAAGAAAAGACAAGATTTATCCACTAAGTACGCATTGCCTCTTTCGGTAATTTTTCGCATTTCAGTTTATGGAACATCAGATAGTGTTGATACTCGTTTGTGAAAATATACTTGGGCATGCACTGGTAAGGATAACGTGATCCTGCAACCGTGTGGCTTGAAGAGAAAACGGAAGGACAAGCGGTGAAGTTTTCATACTTGTGGGGCGCGTGTCACCGAGTACGTTTGTCGCCGAGAATGATCTTGAATCCAGGTGATAACAGCGGTGCGGAGTAGAAGGCGCTGATCGTCGTCAACAGGAACACATGCAGATAAGATATTCGATAGATCCCTTGCACTCGCAACTGTCGCACTAAAATGCGTCACTCATTGTTATCCGGAACTAAGGTTCCCGTGGTCAAGGCCATGTTGCTCAGTAGGTTGCTGCATCAAATCACGGTATAGGCAATCTTGCCACTGGCAACGCTGCTACCCAAATTTTCTCGTTGCGCTAAATAGCCGCATGTCAACGAAGATTGCGAAAACTAGGATGTTTCCTTAGTTCAGGGCTATGCATAAGCATGAAATTGTGTAATCGGCCTCGAAACGCTGGCCCTCTCCCTTGAGAACTTGGCTGGAGAAGTTGTCGGTCCCCTCGTTCATCATAATTTACTCGTATTTTGTCATAATCTTCTGCACATTCGCCCTTGCACTGACACTTACTAAATTACGTCATCGCACCTGCTTGCCCGCCGTTACGATAATCGTCTGATTGGCCTCCCTAACTTTCCTTCCCCTGCTTCCTCTCTCTACTTCTGGCTTCTTGATCTGATAATTTCGCGGAGATGCTCACGCTCGTAGCGATGACAGTGAATTGCAACAGTTTTGTAAAATGCGCCTTATTTTCCGTCGGTTATTTCACCTATCATTTACCGATCTTGAGAAAGTTGGACGAAGCCCCCACGGGACACTAAGCCAGCATGCTGGCGCCGCTTGACTTTGCACATAGTTTGTATACTAAGGGCCGCCCTACACAGCTTGCCACCAGCATCTTCATGATCACTGGCTGTATACAGAATAATGATGCGAACCAAGCAGAACGCGAAATCAATGTTTTCTCTTGCGCTTCTCTTATAGGCCTCTCAAATTTCCCGGTGGCCTTTGCATGAGCACCATGGAACGGTTACTGCATAATGAGTTGCACCACTCCTGTATGTTCAATCTTCACCTGCTATTGCAAGCTATATGCTTTGTATTGGCCCTAGTTCATGTTATCTTGTTTGGAACCTCATGTGCGTCATGTCCAGCCTCTCTTTTTCTCACACGCGCACACATACACACACGCGCGCGCATGCACGCGCACATAAAAAAAAAAAAAACAGCAGACTAGAGCGATTCCTTCAGCTTGAACTCATTCACTGCGCCAGCAGCATTCTCTCACAGTGAACACCAGCATCTTATTTTCGCTTGCCTGCTTTTCTTCAAATAAATGAGTTTGCCCACTAAAGGGAACTGGACAAGAAAGGGAGGAAGGGTGAGGTCGTATGTGTTAGTTCAAAGTAAAAATTTGGAAATATATATATGTATATATATATATATATATATATATATATATATATATATATATATATATATATATATATATAGAGGTGTGGCGTGGAGCAGAGACAGAAAACCGGGCCACTAATTCGAAGGTCGTATATTCGAATCGTCCTCCAGTCCACGACATTTTCAGGCTTGGAGTGGCGCCTGACACAGGCAAAAAAAAAAAAAAAAAAAAATTGTCGAGAGCCATTGGGGCTATACTAGTCAAGGTGCAACCAAATTAGGAAGGCCCACTAAGCTTCAACAAAGGCACTCCCTCACCAGAACATGAATTGGCCTCCCTGGTGCAGTATTCGGCCACTACCTCCTTCATGAGCCCTGCAATTAACCCATGGTCCCCAGCGGCTGCGGAGCACCTGACCAAGGCGGTGGTCAGACCTGTGACGCCGCAAAGGGTGCTAAGATTTTCTGAGTCGCGACAGGCGGCCACTGGAAACTGAACCTGGCAACATTCAACACGTGAACGTTCTCGAGTGAGGCTAGCTCAGCAGGGATGTTTGAGGGATTATCAGGCATTGCCTGGGACATTATTGGCCTTAGTGAGGTTAGAAGACCTGGTGAGGCTTATACATTGTTGACTAACGGCCATGTCCTGTGCTACATAGGTCTTCCAGATAAGAGGGAATACGGGGTAGGACTTCTAATCCGTAAGGACATAGCGGGCAACATTAATGAGCTCTATAGCATTATTGAGAGCGTAGCAGTCGTCGTAATAAAGCTGAATAGGAGGTATAGAATGAAGGTAGAATAAGCCTACGCCCCAACCTCCAGCCACGACGATGAAGAAATAGAACAGTTTTATGAAGATGTTGAATTAGCAATGAGAAAGGTGAAAACACAGTACACTGTAGTCATGGGAGACTTCAATGCAAAAGTGAGGAAAAAGCAGGCTGGTGAGCAAGCAATTGAGAGCTACGGCATTAATTCTAGGAACACTAGAGGAGAGATGTTGGTAGAATTAGCTGAAAGCAATAGGATCCGAATTATGAGTACCTTCTTTAGGAAGCGTAGCAACAGGAAGGGGACGTGGAAAAGCCCTAATGGAGGAAAAAGAAATGAAATAGATTTCATACTCGCTGTTGATCCCAGCATAGTGCAGGATGTAGAACAGTTAAAGTGCAGTGGCCATAGGTTAGTGAGTGATGACCAGGATACAGAGGCTCCTTCTGTAACTAGTGATGAAGTTAGAAGCGCCTTGCAAGACTTGACTTGTGGGAAAGCTGCTGGAGAAGATGGAATAACAGTCGATTTAATAAGAGACGGAGGAGATGTTATGGTTGAAAAGCTTGCGCCTTTATACGCAATGCCTTCCGACTTCAAGTGTACCAGAGAACTAATCCATAAGAAGGGAGACGTTAGCGAACTGAAAAATTATAGGCCCATTAGCTTGATATCAGTACTGTATGAAATATTCACGAAGACAACTTCCAATAGAATCAGGGCAACACTTGACTTCAGTCAACCATGTCCATGTCATCAATCCATGTCCATGTCATCAATCAGCTAATCGAGAAATATGCTGAGTACAATCAACCTCTCTATATGACTTTAAGAACACGTTATTTTTGTAGTCATATCCACGTTTGAGACGAAGTCTCGTACAACACCCGCCAACACAAGCCTCGCAGTCACATATCCCGTCATTCCCATGATGGCACATCGCCCTTTAAGAAAATCGCATAGACGGTGGCGCCAGATTACCCTGTAGGTCTTATAGTGAGGAACTCTACACCTATAGTGGCACATGCTCAATTACTACTATCTAGATAAGTACATACATACGCACATACATACATACATACATACATACATACATACATACATACATACATACATACATACATACATACATACATACATACATACATACATACATACATACATACATACATACATACATACATACATACATACATATAGACATACTACTAACGACCAAGATAAGCAACCTATTGACACCTGTTGACTTTATGTGACTATTAACAAAAATCGAGCCCCTCGGCTCCCGTTCTTCTTTCTCTATTGACAATTTAACACTTAACGACAGTGATCTCCTAAAATCTTTTTGTCGTCGCAGGCAATATAAAGTTCTCGTAATGTAATCCAATAGTTCTGTTACATGTTGAAACAAATTACTTATTCTATGTGATTTTCAATGGTTTTATACTTTTAGCACTGGTCCTTGCATTGATCTATGCTAATACATATATTTTCTGCTTAGTAGCACCAGCCTGCCCATTAACATTAATTGTGTCAGGCGTCCGGAGCTTTGTCAAGACGCAGTAAAGCGGCTTTTACAGCGAAGCTGTGTGTGGCTAGCCGATTCGTCCGTCTGTCGCCTGTGCGCAGAAACTATCATCATCAGCAATAGCTCGCGCGTCGTCGTCTTCTTCCTGGCTCATTGGCGCCTCTCGACGCGACTGCGCCAACGCGCTCGCGCCACTGCTCCCGCGTTCGTCGTCATCGTCGTCTTTCACAGATGGCTCTGTTGCCGCTGATCATTCCAGCGTAGAATTTCACTTCTCTTCTGTCGTCGTAATGGGGAGGCCGCGTTTACGGGGGTATGAGTCATTGCTTAAGGGGGTATACGAGCCATTCATTGTCTTACGGTGACGGACAGATTTAATTTTGAAACAATTTAATTTTGAAAAATCGCAAGCGGCAATGTCACAACGGCGGACTGCGGGCATACCGTCAGCGACGTCGTTCTTTCCGTCGCAGCCGAACGTATGTGTAACTTCATTAAGACATTAAGCAACACAAAGACGTAACCGATAAACGAGAAAGACCTTAATGAACCATCGGGATTAACCCAGTCATAAACACCGGGGCTGCACGTTTCAGCTTCTCTGGTTAACCATCTGTAAGGGACGAAGTTGTAAAAAAATCACCAAATGAAGCGCTTAAGTCTGCGCTTGTTTGCTATCCAATGGAATGAAAACTTTTAACACATTTGCAGGCGTATATATGCTTGTTTTCTTAGCAAAAACAAGTTACCGTTACATCTTTATTTTATGGTTGCCAGCAATGTTAATTTGGTATGCAGACAAAGTCTTTAGACTAACCAGAGCAAGAAGGGTTGCTTTACAATATAGCGTATGTTAGAAGTGCCTGCACATATTTGGCTCCATCAGGTGTTTCGCTCTCGCGTGGTGCGCGCAATTACTTGTGGGGAAAAAGATCCTGCGCAAATGTATGTCAATCTGAGCAACTGATGCATCAAAGACTGCGAAGCTGCATAAGCGACTTCTCGCGCTCTTCGGAAGTACTAAGCGTCTCTTTGTTGGCGGTTCTTATTTTACAGCGAAGCTATATATCGCTAGGTTCTGGATAAAGTCCCTAGATTTTCTGCTCTTTTTTAAAGAAAGCAAAAAAAGAATATCTAGGGACTTTAGTTCTGGCGGATCACGTCCGCGGTCAGAACAACGCGTAGAGCAATAGTTGACCGATCCTGGTGATTGTGCAGGAAGGGTCGAAGCTCAGTCAATGGCACATACCCCTGTGATGTGGGCCGATCCTGGAGATAGTGCAGAAAGGGTCCAAGGTCAATGGCACATACCCCTGTGGGCTCGGGGATCTGTAACGCACCCTTGAACTACCCTCCTCACAGGTGGGGCACAAAGCGACAAAAACAATCTGCGTTAGCGATGAACGCTGTTGCCCAAACGCTAGTCTATGACGATGCGTGTCGAAACGTCAGTGATAAAACGTAATAGTCTACCAACCAATAGCTGTATCTCATTCTCTCCAGGCGTAGCCATTTCCGTAGCGACATCATCAGTTGCCCCTTGGACGCGGTATGGGTAAGATCCGTGTCGCTCACTCTGAAGAGGAAGAGCGGGACTTCAAGGAGCGCCGGCGCGCTCAACAGCGCGAATGGATGCGAAAGTGACGAGAAGCCGAACGCGCAGCGGCCCAACGTGCTGCGGCCGATGGTGCAAGGTGGTGTGAATCTAGTCACCTAAACTCGCTTTCACTCACACATGCAGCATATGGCGCGCGGCGACTCACCGAAGTTATGTGTTGTGTCTTTTCAATCATTTAACATAACCACCAAATTAAAAATTTCAAATATAATTAAACAAAAGCAATAGCTTCGCTGGTCTTCCATCTTCACATAGTGGAAGGGCTCTGAATTATTTGCTATATCAATTATATCGACCTTCCTGGCGAATTTGTGTCGTCGCCGTCGGCGTTGATGTCGTTGTCCATAGCGATTTATCAATATGCTAGATATATGCTATACATATTCTAAATATGTGTACATATTCTAAAGTTGCTCTGACCAAATTTATGGTATTCACTGATTTGTTCATTACAATTTTAGCAATTGCAGATCGCAAAGAACAGCCCCGAAATATTTAATTCGCACTGTGTGCTTTTTATTCTAAGCCATAAAAAAAAAAAAACAATATTTGGGCCCACGATCTCAAAGTGATGCGATTTTACTGGTACTGGTATCTACTGTTTATGGATCTGAAGTTTCACCGGGGGATGGTTTCCCGCCGTTCTCATCCAGTCTCGTCTCATGTCGCGTGGAGGTGTGACTCCCGCAACGCCTCTGGCGGCGCTCATGTCGCTAGCGTTCTCAAACGCCTGAGGGTGTGTCTCCTCGGTAGCAGAAGTTTTATTGCGTGCTGCTTCGAGCCATGTTGCATCTACATATGGTTACAACAATGTCCGGCAAGGAGTTGAAGCGCTACGCTAAAGCTTGCTGTCATGGTCAATGCATTGCTCTTTGGGCGAAGCTGCCAAATCTTTGTGACACATCACCTACGCCCGGGTGACAAGAGCGCTTCGGGGCTCCCACATGGGCTGTGTAGCCGGATGACGCCATCAGCTTTCGCCGTCGTAGTCATACAAAATCCTAGCTGGGCTCCAACGTGAACACAGTAAAATGCGACATGAGAAGCAACCCTTACGAATCACTGCCTTAAAGAAAAAAGGGCGCGCAAAGAAGTTGTATTTTCCAGTGAGGTGTGCGCGAGGTAACTGTTTTTTATAATGAATATATTTGTTTGTTTTAAAGCAAATTTTAGTGACCGCCACCTTGCAGGTTGCCTTGCAGCAATCACGGCGTCAGCTTTCGCCGCCGCAGCCGTACCCACTCCTAGCTGGCCTCTAACGTGAAGCTGGTATAATGCGGCGTGAGAAAAAAAATTGCTTCCTGCTTAAAAAAAAAAAAAGTAGCGCATATAAGTTAACCATGCGATTTAGATATATGCAAGGTAGCCTCTATATTATAAACGTTTGTTATAATGTTTCAAAGCAAATCCGGGATCCGACACCCATTGCGTTGCTATATACATTTGATTTAGACCGCGGCGTCGCATGACGTCGCACGCCGACCTTCATCGCCAACCGAAAACCGCTGCGGAAGTCCACATAGAAGCTTCGCTGTTAGAGGGCCGAGGGGGACGTGATGGCCCATGCTCTGGCGAAGTAAAACGTGTGTGGATAAGCAAAGCGGCGTTGCTCTTGTAAAAATTCGTTAAAAAGTGATCCAAAGCGTTATATGCGAGCACGATTTCAAACGGCCCAGTCATACAAGAGGAAATATTTAAAGTATGTAATTTAATTGCACGTGACTGAAACTCTTTCTGCATCTGCTCGAAAGAAACAGTTTAGTTGTAATTCGGTTGTGATTCTGCTTGGTCGTGCAAGTCTGCTGTCTTGTTCTTGTTCAGGTAAGCTTGGTTCATCGCGTTGATTTTTGGGTCGTTTGGGTGTTATCAAGGTTAGGTGGCGTTGGGGTCAGTGCAACAAGTTTCGAGAATTTGTGTTAACCAGTCGCGTTTTTTTTTCGTCACCATCTTTCAGTATAGGACAACGTCCAAGCACGTACGGCCCGGCATAACTGCAGCGTGGCATTTGAGATGGCCTTCAAATTTAAAGTCTTTTTACGCCACTTTTAAAATTTAGTTTGTGTGTAAATCAATATGTAAGCCGCAGATGAGGAGGGAGTTGCTGTGCTGAATGCTTATTGCATTTAACGCTCGATGGCTTGTTCTGAAGGAACCAACTATGAGGTCAATACGGTACTTGTACTACAGCTGGTGTCATTACCGAAATGACGCCGTGCCACCTACGAGATTTAAGTGATTTAATTTTCCCTTTACATTTGCAGTGCTGCTACATAAGGCACTCGGCGGCTGGAAATTCTTTATTTACGATAGTCCTGGCCATAAGGCCTTTACCGAGTGGGTTTTACGGCATCAAAAATACTAACTGGGTGCTTCAACAATTTGGTATGAAAAATTAAAACTGGCTGTTACAACAGGAAATTACATCAACAAAGTGTCAATCATAGAAAACAGGTAAACTACATAATTTGAACAGTAGTATAACACTTCGGCAATCAATTTTCTAATTTCTAAATGACGTCAATGAAGTGTCAGTCATAGAAAACAGGTAAACTAATAATTTGAACAGTAGTTATCAAAATACAAACTGGGTGTTACAACAGTAAACACATCAACGAAGTGTCAGTAACAAAAACCATGCACACTAATAATATAAGCCGTAGTATAACACTTCGGCAATCAATTTTCAAATTTCTAAATTACATCAACGAAGTTGAAAAAGAGGACGGGTTCCCGCTTGATATAGCGTCGCCATTTCGGCCTCCGCTATCTTCCCTGTAAATAAAGTGTAAATAGCCTTGGGAATCAGTTACACGTAACATTATTTGGTGGAGGTGCGGATTTGCGAAGTTTCGTCCATACTTTACGGACGCCCATTCTGTGTCACACTGATCACCACGCTCTCTACTGGCTATCCTCGCTCAATGACCCCACGGGACGACTCGCTCGCTGGGCTATACGCCTGCAAGATTATACCTTTTCCGTGGTATATAAGACAGGACCCACGCACAAGGATGCAGATTGCTTGTCCCGCTACCCCGTCGACGAACTGGCTGATGCGGACGCCATCGCTTCCAGTTTTCTCTGTGTCCCAGTTGCTTCAAATTGGCAACAAGCAACGCCGCGATACTTCGTTACGCGTCCTCATCGACAGTCTGGAGTCAACGCCTGGTGACGCCTCTCTCCGGATGTTTCTCCTCAAGGAGGGGACATTATACCGCCGCAATTTCGGTCCCCACGGCCCTGACCGTCTGCTAGTCATTCCATCACACCGGCGTTCGACTGTCCTCCGCCAGCTTCACGACGCTCCCTTGGCTGGGCACTTGGGCGTCTAGCGCACGTACGACCGTGTACGCCGTCGCTTCTTTCGGCCGGGTCTCGGCCCGCTCCGTGCGGCGCTACGTTGCCGCTTGTGAGCCCTGTCAGCGCCGGAAGAAGCCCTCCACACTTCCAGCTGGATGTCTCCAGCCAATCGACATCCCACCCGAACCCTTTTTCCGTGTTGGTCTAGACCTTCTTGGACCATTAACTCTCTCGGACTCCGGAAATAAACGGGTCGCCGTCGATACTGATTACGCTACGCGGTACGCAATCACCAGAGCCCCCCCGACAAGTTGTGCTACTGATGTCGCTGACTTTCTTCTCTACGACATCATTTTAGTGTACGGTGCTCCGCGCCAATTACTCACTGGACCGTGGCCGTAGCTTTCTCTCGGCAGTCGTTCAGGATATCCTCCGTTCCTGCTCGACAAAGCACAAGTTCAGCGCGTCCTACCACCCACAGACCAACGGCCTCATGGAGCGCCTCAACCGGACCATCACCGACATGCTGTCGAAGTATGTTGCGGCCGACCACCACGACTAAGATCTTCATTTTCCATATGCGACATTCGCGTATAATTCATCGCGTCACGACAACGCTGGCTATTCACCATTCTATCTCCTATATTGCCGAGAGCTCGTGTTGCCCTTGGACACTTTGCTGCCCTCGCCCGCACGTTCAGCCACTGAATACGCCCGCGACGCGATCGCACACGCCGACCACGCGCGCCAGCTAGCCTGCACCGGTCTCGAGGCCTGACAGGAACATCAGAGACGCCTCTATGATTGCCACCATCGCGACGTGCATTTTCCTCCAGGTTCTCTGGTGCTTCTCTGGTCACCCATCCGCCGTGTAGGCCTTTCCGAAAAGCTGCTGTCGCGCTACACTGGCCCATACCGCGTGGTGCGACAAATGACCGATGTTACGTATGAAATCATCCCCGCCGATCTCTCAGCGTCATCGTCAGCTGCAAGTGACATCGTTCACGTGGCGAGAATTAAGCCATATCACAAACCATTCACCGCGGATGTGTAGCTTAAGCACCGGGACGGTGCTTCTGCTGCCGAGGGTGCCGATGCGGAACAGCTGCCACAGTGTGGCTGCACTGAAGACGAAAAAGACGACGGGTTCCCGCTTGATATAGCGTCGCCATTTTGGCCTCCGTTATCTTGCCTGTAAATAAAGTGTGAATAGCCTTGGGCATCAGTTACACGCAACATCATTTAAAAGAATGGGAGCAATCATAGGAGTTCAGGTTTGTAATGACGTCATTATGCATTTTTCGAAAGTTTCAGCTGAGGTGAAACTTTGATGACACCGATGATGACAGGGCGTTCGAGTCTCTTATAGTTCAAGGTAGGAATGAGTGCATATCAGTCGATATCTATCTATGGCGCAACGAAGATCGAGTCATGCTTTGTCTTGAGAGTTCGCTTTTCTTTGGGGGGGGGGGGGGGTAAGATACAGCAATATTGATGTTAAAATGGTGTTTAGAAAGCAAAAATATCACCGCCCACGCACTTTGTACAGATGGTTAACCAGCGAAGCTGAAACGTGCGGCCCCGGTGTTTAGCAGTGGGTTAATTCCGACGCTGTATTGAAGCGTTTCTCAATTATTGGTTACATGTTTGTGTTTCTAGTGGAACGCAAGCGCCAATGGCGGGCGGATGCTGCTAACCACGATGCCGAGCTAATTCGAGATATCGAACGCATGTGACAACGGCGAGCCGAGGAGGCGACGTTGCGGGCAGAGCAGCGTCACTGACGGCGCAGCCAATGGCGCACGTGCTTGGGTACGACGCAGAGAACAGTGTCACTAACGGCGCTGCCAATGGCGCGCGCGCTTGGGCGCAACGTAGAGAACGACGTAACTGACGGCGCAGTCAATGGAGACCTTTATCGAAGCATGTGGCCATATACAGCTTTCGCTGTAAAAGACGAATTCTAGTCTTGCCACTAGGCGCCGGTGGGAGAGAGGTGTTTGTTGAAGCAGGCTTAAAATCTCTGTACCCGAGTCGGCAGAGGAATATTTGGCCAAAAAAAAAAATAAAAAAAAAAAATAAAATAAACCGTGCAAGTCTTCTTTGCACGCGTTGGAGTTCGTTTATTATACTCACTTAGACCGGATCCCATATGATGCTTGCGTACTCTATCGGTGCGCGCTTCACATTGGTTCGAAAAGCGGTAAGTTTTACAGAGACGCAAGCTTCAACTTTCTGCGCAGAAACCAAGTATTTTTTTTCGGCAGTGCGCGTGATAAGTGTTCCAGCTTAGGTTCTTGGTGATAGTTATCTCTAGGTATTTGAGTGTATCAACTGTTGCGAGTATTTCGGATTTCATAAACTATTTGTGATCCATTGCGATCCAGGGCACTCTTTAACTTCTTCGATATCCTGAAAATAATTGTTTTTGTTCGTTTATCTTGATTTTTCAGTTAAAAAAAGTTGTCGCAGTTTCACCCGAAAGGCGAAGCATCAATTGCGATAGCAACTTAGTAGAGAGCTATACGAAGTAAGGATAGTAGTTTTATCCGCTGTACAAACTTGGACATGCAGCAGCACCGGCAACACACAGCACTGTTGTCGACGCCGTCGGCGTTTTGCGCGCGTTCGCACAAAATGCGTGCGGCGTTGGTGACAAAATGCGTGCGGCGTTGGTGACTGCTTGCGCTGAGCCGTGCTCCCTCAAGGGCTGCAGAAGATAGCGCCAACCTTTCCCTTTCCCTCAAGAACCACTTATCTATCTGACTGTTGCCGGAGCCTCTGATATAAATAGGCACTTGGTGCCGCAGCTAAACGTCGCCTCCCTTCCCTGCCCCCCCCCCCCCCCCCCCCACGGCCTTTCGTGCGTCAGAAGAAGATAAGTGGTTCTTGAGGGAAAGGGAAAGGTTGGCGCTATCTTCTGCAGCCCTTGAGGGAGCACGGCTCAGCGCCAACAGAAGAAGGCGCGTTTGCTCTACATATATGGTGATTGTAAAGGAGGAAAGAGACGCCTACTTCTGCAGCCCTTAAGGGAGCACGGCACAGAACGCGCGTTTGTTCTCCGCCGTGCGTTCACTCCCCGTGAAAGCGCGCGTCCCTCGCGCCCTTTCACTCGCACATACAGCGTTCGGCGGCGCGCGGCGACGATTTCATATCCATTGACGTCATACGGAACCTCACGGCGACGGCGACGCCGACGGCAGAAATCTGCTTTGGAGTGTCCATATAATTGCTATCGCAATAAAAAATGAAATTATGTGATTTTGCATGCCAAAGCCGCGATCTGGTTATGAGGAACGCCGCAGTGGGGAACTGCGGAATAATTTGTACACCCTGGTGTTCTTTAACGTGCACCTAAATCTAAGTACACAGGTGTTTTCGCATTTCGCCCCCCATTGAAATGCGGCTGCCGTAGCCGGGATTTGATCCCGCGACCTCGTGCTTAGCAGCCTGACACCGTAGCCACTGAGCAACCACGGCGGATATTTTTCGGTTTTCGCACCACATTTCAAGTGGCCGGAAGAGCGACGCTCAGCGTTGTTTGATCATTGACGCCATTAATTTCCCGGTAAAGTAAACAATCATCTGCTTACAAACGCACGGTGATGTCTTGACTAAAACCGGAGCTGATATTATTGATGTAAGCCAAAAATAAACCGCGATATAAGACAGATCCCTGCGGTACGCCTGAGCTCACAGTTAAGGTGCTCGATTTCTTGTCATTTATTTAAATTACTACAGCTGGGTCGCTATTTTGCAGTGATGCCTTTAAAGTAATAATGACTTTTCGTGCTTATAGCGCTTTGTCAATGGTCAGAGCGACGGTCCGCTCACGATATCAACGTTGATAACGCGAGCGGACCGTCGCTCTGACCACTGACAAAGCGCGATAAGCGCGAAAAGGCATTATGACATTAAATGCATCGCTACAAAATACCGGCCCTGGTGTCATTACCGAAATGACGCAGTGCCACCTATACGAGAATTGAGCGATTTAATTTTCCCTGTGCATTCGCAGTGCTGCTTGATTATTCACTCGGCGGCTGGGGATCTCGTGAGCAACATTGTAAACTACGTCGCGTTTTCGCTGCGACGTTACTGATGGCATTTGTTTCCGCGTTGTTGCCCGCCAACAATCTTATTCTCGGCGCACCCTCTATAGTGATGCAGATATGTGCATGCTTGACGCTTCAAGCATGCTTCAAGTCAAGTACACTCCATTGCTGGGCCGTTGTAAATATCAGTACATTGCTCTGAAGATACGTTCGCCGGTCATCGCCGCTGTTGTTGCTGCTTGCTTTCAAATAGTAAATCTCATATTACAAAAGAACAGCGCAAGTCTTATCTACATTTCGCCCGAATTCTAAAGTTTGCGTATAGTGCGCCGTCATCATTGCAATAAAAAAGTTTTTATGTGAAAGCAGGTCTGCCAAGTAGACTTAGAACTCGCCGAAAATGTTTTTATGATCTGTTTTCTACAACGACACATGCGCGAGATTTCTTTTAGGTGGGTGTACTTGCATAGAGTTGAGACGAAGAAGAAGAACTCGTGCCGATCACCACATTGTTCAGGTCCAGTCTGTTCCAAGGTAAAGGCAACCGAACTGTCCGTCAAAGGTTCGCCATTCTCTGAACTCTGCTTACTTTCTCAACAGGGGCGCGATGAGGAGTCTTTTAGATCTCTCTAGGTGAACGAACAGATCCTTTGATAATGTGTTGGGCATCCCGACCACCAATGTACACCCTCGTTTAAAATATAACACGCTGCTTCCTTAAAATACTGCAGGAACAACTTGGAGCCGTGAATGTCGACTTCATCACAGAGGGGCCGTGCCTCTTCAGGTGATGAACTTTGTCGGGAGGTGACCGGGTCTGCCGTTCCAAACTCATTCCATTTGCCCGGAGACGAGCAGGAGACGCACCCACAAGGTAGGCATCGTGTGCGCATTATAAACAATTATGACTAAGGACGAACGCGTATGTTTGGAAGCACATTTTAAAGCAGGCTACCTGGATTTTGTGGTTGGCTGTGAAACTAAACATGGAAGGAGCTTCATCCCTTGCAACTTGTACGTATGACAGCGAAGCTGTTAGCCTTTAGTTGTTCGACATTTTTCGTGTCTGCGTGCGCGGCTGTCGCTCACACAAAATGTGGGCGAGATCCCGGAGACAGTGAAAAGAAGCGCGAAGCGGACAGCGTGCTGCTTCCGCAAAGGGCATCACATGACCTCTTCAGGTGAGATCATCACTTGACGAAGACGTCATCGCGTGACGTCACGTTTGACATGATGACGTCATTAGTTTACCTAATCAGGCGATATCTCCACGTGACGATGCCGTTATTCTCGTATCATCGAATTGCAATCCGAAGTTACCATGTCTGCAGCTTGTGTGTAAGTCGTACTTTACGAATTTTCTGACGCAATTTACTTTGAGAAATTCAATTAGTTCAATAACGCACTGGCGCTTGGCGGAGGGCCTAGGAGAATGAGGACGCATGCTGCACTTCCGCACAGGTGCGTGCGCGCGTGACATACGTGTGGACACAATGTACCTGTCCTTGATGCGTGGGCGCTCTGCCCATTGCACCTGTCGCACAGCGTGTGCTGCGACCGTAATCGACATTATGGCAAGCACTGTCCAAAAACCGCACCTCTACCTAGCAACCGCGACCACTCGGACCGTCCTCAAACGGTAGCTGGAAAAAGGGCTTTGTTTCTGAGTTTCTGCATAAAAGAAATACGTTTTCTTGTATATTCGAATTACAAAACGGAGCTATCATGCGTGAAGCTTGTGTGTGAGTCGTACTTTACGAATTATATGACGCAATTTACTTTAAAAAAAATCAGGCAGGTTTGCACTCGGTCGCGCAAAGCTTAGGCACAGCGAAGCTTACTGGCTGCTACTGCTAGGTATGAACTCGGTTGCTGCTAGGTCTTAACTTGGTTTAACTTAACTACGAATGTAGGAAGGTATTTTTGAGCGATTATTTTCGGAGGTACCTTCCCTTTCGCGACATTTTGCGTGTCTAGCGCTGGACGCGTGGGTGCCTACGAGCGAAAGCGCTCCTGGCATGCCACAAACGCAGGCAGGCTAACCAAGTTTGGTACAGTGCCAAGAACGCTGTCGCTTCCCGATGCGAAACGCGTTGGCGACATTTCGCGTGACTAGCGCTGGACGCGTGGGTGCCTACGAGCGACAGTGCTCCTGGCATGCCACAAACGCAGGCAGGCTAACCAAGTTTGGTACAGTGCCAAGAAACGGCAGCAATGGATTGCCGAAGTTCGGCGGGAAATATCTTGTGCTCACGCTTTCTTTTGCCAACTCGGTATTTGTTGCACTCGGTCATGATTACATGGATAAGCGACGAAGTACTGGAAGCCTGTAGGAGAGACACGTTGATTCTCACAGCAGATGCTCTTCGTGGCATCTTTTTATGCAGCTGCAACAATAAAGCAGTGTTGCTCTGATGTGTTACATATTAAATAGACGCAGAAGAAAAGAAAGTTTCTTCCAAACGAATATGCATTTATTTAATATTGTTACGGTGACCCAAGTATGTGTTCAAGTTCTATGAGCGCGCTTTTCTTTTGTTCTCTTTCAAGTTTATCCGGCGCACTGGGACTGGACAAATTAAGAGGCGCTCGACAGCGTGGCTAGTTACAAGAGAGGAAGATGGAAATATCTCCGCAGCCCCTTAATGTATACGAGAACAATAACACCGTACCTATTGATGCAATACTCTGTCTACATCAAAGCAGAAAAAAAAACATAATTTCTACGTAATTTCAGGGAGTGATGCTGTCAAAGTGTGATTAATGTATATTATTCTTCAATATAACGTGTTAGGTGGAATTCATTCTCTGTTATTTCGCAGTGACAACCGCGCCTACGGCAAACGCAGCACCTTCGACCGTGGCACTGGGGGAAGCCAGCGCCGCACCGCATGTTGCAGATAATAGCGGATCTCAAAATTCGGCCGCCGAGCAAGAAGCCACATCAGCGAATGAAGCGACGAATGAGCGTGCCGAAGTGCCAGGTGGCACTGGAGTAATTTCACCAGTGAAGAACATTGCCGCGGATTCCATCACGGTTGCTGAGATCCCGTCCATCGTTGCGGCTTCAGTAGCTTCGGCAGCATCCTCAGCAAGCAAGCCAGCTAACATCCAAGACCGCGAACCTGAGAGAGCAGCACATGACGCCGTTGCGGTGGCTTATGACTCGTATGGTGACAATGCAGAAAGGAGTGGGACCTTGTCGATTCCAGCTTATGCCTTCATCGCGAAAAGCCAAGTTATCACGACAGGGGCAGTGCCTGAGAATTTGCATGCAGCGGCGACGGGCAAAAACTCTGGAGGTGACACTACGAATGTGGACTCCTCGGCCGCAAATGCTGCCGTCCCGCTTGCTGCAGGCCAAAACGCGGCAGCAGCTCCGATGATCTCGGCACTGCCAGAGCTTAAATCCGCAGTGGTCGCTGCGCAGGACGATGTAGGTACAGAAGCAGAAGCCCTCAGGCGGCTGTACCTGACCATAGCCATAACTTACTTGGCATCGCTATCATTTGGATTATCCGTTGCTTACTCGTCGCCAGCGCTTCCAAGTATACGCAAGGTCATGGAGTTCAGCGAAGCCGACAGCGAATGGTTCGGCTCTCTTGTCATGCTTGGTGCAGTCATAGGAGGCCTAAGTGGCGGTAAGCGAGTGAAGCTTTAGAAGGAAGATTCAGCGAAATGTTTGCAATGGTTTTGGGACTTCTTGTAAAGCTTAGCCATGATGAGATGACAGGCTGTGAAAGTGTTGGGTCAGTTGTAGGAAGGTGAAGTAGGAATCCCGGAATGGTTGGTTAGTTGCTGGATTACGAATACATCACCGATACAAATGCGTATAGGGTTCGGCATGTTGAATGAATCTTGGATGTAAAAGCGGCATTCAGTGAGCCTTGGTTTGGTTGCTAATATTCTTAGCCACATCAGGTTCCCAAGAAACTACGTGATTTAATGCTACGTGATTTAACAAAAATTCGTCGCAACTTCGTGGTGCAGCACGGACATTGCAGAGGTATTGGCCAGATGCATTTGAGTTACTTGTAAGGGTGGAATGTATGCTGACTGCAAAATGCGAAGTAATGCAACGACACGTGTTTGGTTTAAAACCAATGTGCAAAGTATATGTTGGTGCAACGAGCCTACTCTTAGCAGTCATATACTTCATCGGTCAATCGTATTTGTGGCCACCTTTTTTGCGGCTTAGAAATGTTGGTAATGTTCGGAGGTGCATTGAGCTCTGGACTTGGTTTCTTTTTAATGACGACGAGCTTGCACTGGCTACTGAGTACCTATCTTTTATTAACATTGCCTGCATGATCCTTTGTTCGATACAGTAGCACAAGTCGTTCCACATGTGTCATGTATAATCAATTCAATGTAAATTCGCTGATGAGGACCATTTTGGTATCTTGAGCTAAAATCCGCAAAACGAAGTTCATGAGGCGCAAAAGTGCGTACAAGGCAACCTCTGACAGTCACATAACTAAAAGGTAAATGTAATAGATGAAATTGGCACGTTGCTACGAAGAATAAGGATTCGGTAATTATGGAGTAATAGCCACGAACAACACTGCAAACTAATAAGCACTTACACAAACACACTCACAAATTCTATATACAAACATGTAGTGATGAAATAGGGAACACCACATACTCTCAGTAAAAAGCGTAATCGTGCATATGATTATGAATATTTCACATTACAAGGAGTAGAGATGAATAAGCTACTATCGATGTTGAGTAAATCACACAAATGTAACTGTTGGAGAGAAAGTGGTATTAGTGATCATATTAGAAAGACTTCTTAAATTCGACCTTTTCTGCGTCTTATCTATGCCATGAAAATTCGCCAACTAAACAGGAATTCAATCATTCTGTTCCATATCAGCACCGCTTTGTTTTTGTCATTGCTACACACTTCTGCAGGCCGTCAAGTGAACACGATCGGCCGTCGCAACACTCTGATTGCCTCGTCACTCTGGTTCCTGGTCGGTTGGCTGTGCCTGGCGTTGGGAACTCCCAAGGCGGCGCTGTTCGTCGGTCGCCTGCTCACGGGCGTCGGCACCGGCATGGTGGCACTCGCCGTCAGCGTCTTTATCTCGGAGATCTCCCCAGCTAACCATCGGGGCCTGCTGAACACGGGAGCCAACTGTGTGCTGTGTTGTGGTGTTTTGCTCGTCTTCGTGCTCGGCAAGTTCCTCAGCTTCTCGCTGCTGGCGGTCTGCTGCCTGCTGCCGGCGGTCGCCATGAGCATCTTGTTATTCTGGTGCCACGAATCGCCCCGCTGGCTGCTCAAGAACAATCGACGTGACGAAGCCGCTAAAGCGCTGCGCTTCTACTTTGGTCCCGGTGCGGCGAGCGAATTGACCACCTTGGAGGCCGCGCTGTCGCACAAGGGTGGCATGCCTGCTGCGGGCTTCACCTTACGAGACATGGCATCGCCGCGCGTCTACCGGTCTTTCCTGTGCGTCCTGCTGACCATGACGATGCAGCAGCTGTCGGCCATTAGCTTGATCATCACGTTTACCCAGGACATCTTCGAAGAGGCCGGAACAACCATGTCGCCAGAGAACTCGGCTATTATTGTGGCACTTATACAGGTGAGGCTGCATCAGGTCTGTAGCATGAAGTTCGCTACTTTTATGGGAGTTCGTTAGACTGAATCGTTCATTCAATAAGTCTAGAAGATACGGACACATATGAGAGCTGTTGCTAGTGTTCATACGTATAGTTTGCACGTACGTGGTGTCACATCCGTCGTCTGTTCTGACTGCCCGCCATTGCTGGGTACTCGTTTGTATGGCGGTGTGTATTCGCCGTTCGCTTCGGTGCATATGCACCGCACGTTTATGGACCTGGAAACTGTACGATGGCAATTTCCTATCTGGAGTCATGCAGTACATTTGCCTGTAGGTGTCATTATCTGGCCCCCGGCATTTCGAATACAAGGGCCCGTCCATTGCATTGTGACTTTCTTTTAAGCCGGTCTGCCAACTGCTCACTCATAATCGAAAAGTCTGCGCCAGCGTCAACTAAAGCGGTCACTTCGTGCCCATCAATCGTTAAGAGTAGGTCGGCACTCACAAATTCGTCGGCGTTCCGTTCCTCCCGATTGCTCTGCTTATTTCTCAGTGATAATGAGGGATTTTCGGCAGTTCGACGACTTGCAACCTTCCCCCCGGAGGTCGCTGCTTTCAGTGTCCCCGCCGTGGGCTTGGAGAGCGCCCTCTTACCACGTCGGCGGAACTGCGACGGTTCGGCGAAGAATAACGTAACCGATACGGCGACCGTGACCGCAGGTTAGCTGAGCTGGCTTGTTCGCCATTGACACTGGCGTCGAAATGTGTATGTCTCTCTGGAAATTGTCGCGGAATGGCAGGTGACGTTTCCTGGATGCCATCCTGGCGATGAGGGCAAAAACGATAAATGTGCCCTGGTTCTCCACAGTGAAAACACAATGGTCGGCTATCAGCAGTGCGCCATACGTCGGTCTGCAAAGCTGGGGTCGCCTCAAATGCTCCCTCTTTATCCAGGCAGCAATAGGTGGCCGCTGGTGGTACTGCGGTACTGGCTCGGTAAAAAGTGGGCGACGGACAGTGTCCTGCGTAGCTGTATGCGCATGGCTCGAAGCGCGGCTCGGGACCCGGTTCGGAGAGTGGCTCAGGAGATGGAACAGCTTGCCGGATTTCTTGGCGGACAACTTCAGCGACCGAACCAACAGTAAACTCCTTCGGTGTCGTAGTTTTCTTCAGTCTCCTCGCGCACAATGACTCTTATCATTTGGAGCAGCGAGGTCTCGTCTATCACTGCCAGAACTGCAGCTCCTGCAGGCGCACCGTTAGTCAAGCGTTCGTATTGCCGGCAACGCTCCTCGAGCGCCCGCTCTATTGCTGTGGCTTCCTTAATGAATTCTTTCATTGTTGTAGGCGGGTAGCGCACACGACCAGCGAATAGCTGTTTTCTGACGCCGCGCATAAGATGGCTCAGCTTCTTCGAATCAGGCATCTTGGAATCCGCGCGGCGAAGCAAACGAGACATCCTCGGCAAACAATGGAAACACTTTCGTTGGGCTTCTGAATGCGCAACTCGAGAAGGCGTTGTGCATTACCTCGGCGATCAGTGCTTCCGAAGGTATCAAGTAGCAGACGGCAAAACTCGTCCCACGTTGTCAAATGTGCCTCGAGGTTTTGAAACCGCGTCCTTGCGCTACCTTGAAGAGCGAAGTACACGTTGGAAAACTTCTGGTCCGGACGCCACTGACTGATCTTAGTTACGCGTTCGTATTTATCCAGCCAGTCTTCGGTGACTTCATACGTGTCACCGTGGAAGCTGGTGGGGACTAGAGTGTTTTGGAACAGTCACCTGTGTTGGACTTGCAGGCGCCGTTTCCTGAGTCCCTGAGGTACGTCGCTGACAAAGTTCCTTGCAAGAGACCGAATTCCGGGCACAGACCTTGTAGGTGGCGGCTTGCGAGGGGTACACAGGTGTCTCGACGCGTGGATGATGTCTTGAAGGACTGGATGCAGGGCTACTCGTCTAATCATCATCGCCTAATCGTAAGGAGATGATGCGATACGCAGCACTTCCACCAGTGTCGCGGCTCACTGGAGACAAGAGCGGAGCGCCGCATTTAATCGAAACAATTAGGACAAGCGCTCAGGTCAGGCTTCTTCTCTAGTACCTCGCTCGCACACTCGAGGTCGTCGTCTTCGTCGTCAGCGTGGTTGGGCACAGATAGCGTCACGGCAATATTAATCTTTAACCCCACTCTTGCACTTTCTCGGTTAAGGTCCTCAATCCTCTGTTGTAATTCTTCCCCTTTGTTGCTGAATATGACAACGTTACCTGCAAACCGAAGGTTGCTGAGGTATTTGCCGTTGATCCTCCCACCTAAGTCTGCCCAGTCTAAGAGCTTGAATACTTCTTCTAAGCACACACACACGCACACTCACACGCACGCAGAGAGAGAGAGAGAGAGAGAGAGAGAGAGAGAGAGAGAGAGAGAGAGGAACACCCATGATAGACGAAGCTGTCAGCGCATTCCAACGCGCGTGGGGCGTGCTTTTTGCGCACCAAACACTCCCGCGTGTACCCGAAGATCACGTGATCGACTCGTCGTGGCGTTGGAACGGAGAGGTCTATTGGCAGAAGGAGCTAAAGAACAACAGCAATAACGTTAGGCCGGTTATTTTCGCATGATTGCCGCTATTATTCGGTCGCCATGACTTTAATGCCAGCGGCTCCGTCATGAAACCAGCAGCCATGCTCGGCTGCGCCGACAGCTGGCAATGGAGGTCGAAATGAAGTGCGCTTGCTCTAAATGGGTGTGCGAGAGAGAATGATCCTGTCATTACTTCAGAACACGTAAGAAAAGTTAAGCAGTGTAAACGCCTGCTTATTTTACTGCCATAAATTGCCGGTTTTACTCAATCACTGAATATTCAGCTAGATTACTTTTGCAGGCGATCTTCCTGGAGACCAGGCAATGAAGCAATCACTCTCTTTTCTCTAAATTATCAATCAACCGCAACCAAGACAAAGTGGCACAGTTACAAATTATGATTAAGACAGATTGATTGGTTGATTCAATCAATCAGTGCTTGTCACACCGTTCACATTTTTATTTGCTCCTCGTTTGTATAGGTAAGACATAAGCAGATCACAGTGCTGGGGCTCATGCTTTCTATTGCTTTATTGCTCTATTTCTATATCATGCTTTAAAATTTTTAAAGAGTGACAATTTGCGTGGTGACAATTGGTGAGAGGGTGCTGGGTAGGAAACTTTCATTAAACATATGCCAATTCGTTCATATGACAATATTCTGTCCACTGTAACGTCTCCTGGTCTCTACATTTCAGGTGGTGATGGTAGGAGTAGCCACTGTTCTCGCCGATCGCCTTGGCCGAAAAATTCTGCTCCTGTTTTCGTCGGCAGTGTCGTCAGTCTGTCTTGGCGCACTTGGCCTGTACTTCTACTACAAGGCAAATGTGGGCGACAGTTTCACCAAAGCCTACGGTTGGTTGCCGTTGACCAGCATCTGCATCTATTTTGTCGGCTACTCCGTGGGCCTGGGCCCGTTGCCATGGGTACTTCTGGGCGAAATGATTCCCCTGAAGGCCAGGGCATTTGCGACCGGAACTTGCACCGCAATTTTATTTTCTGAGGGGTTTGCTGTCACCATAAGCTACAGCGGTATGCGTGCTACCCTGGGCATGTCTGGGACCTTCTGGGTGTTTGGCGCCTCTCTTGCCCTAGGTTTTATTCTTGTTTTCCTATTCGTCCCTGAGACAGGGGGAAAGAACCTAGAAGACATCGAGAAGCTTTTTGGCGGGAGTTCACCGTCACAACACGAATCGCTCGTGAAGAACGAAGCTCAGAATGCGAACTAGTTTTATGTATTTTTGCTTTCGCGCGTTATTGACATGACAGTGTATTCGTCCACCCTCCATGTGATAGCATAAATGTTGCAATTTGCATGACTGTGCTTTGATTTTGGTAAGAGTGACTTGAATAAGGAGAGTGAATGGGGCTTGGCAATAGATTACTTCCGCGTGTTTTAAAAGGAGCTAGAAGAAGTTGAGAACATCTGTGGCACCTGTTCAGTGAGAGACATCTCTGAGGCGCAAAAAATGGTATTGCAATTCGACGACGGCCGCGCGTGTCCTGCGGAACTACTGCAATCGCGAAAAGCAAGGTAAACGTTATGAACAGTTCTGCAGCACTGGAGATTTTCTATGATGTTCATATCACAGGTAGCTTTGGCCGATCTGCTAAGCGCCAGCGCTGTACGATTACATACTTACGCCGTGGTGGACGAATGTGACTAAGCCGGTGCTATCACCTTCGCTCATTCTTGTTTTTGTCCTATTTGCTGAGGAGGATGTTATCTCTTAATGACGTTGTAGTTGATTTAGAACGAAATGAGTGTCTTCTAAAGTTTTGGGTCACTGTTGTAAAATGATTAGTAAATTGCTTCGAACAATTCCTTAGCGTTCCTTCCCATCACTGATGACGCAAGCGATGTGCAATCTATTTACTCCTTTGATTTCGGACATCACAGTACCTATAAGATAGCAAGTGTTCTAGGTTCTGATGTTGCGCGAGGTCGTCCGCGTAGCGTCACAAGCTTACATTTCAGCCTGAAGTTTGCACTATATTCTGAGATATTCGTCATATGTCAGGTACTGTGGGCATCTCACAATCCGCGTATTTCCATGCGCCGCGCTTGGAGTCCTGCCAATCAGCTTTACGAGTTCTGACAGGAGATAGCTAGTTATTGCAGGAAGCACTTGGGACGTTCTCGGAGTGCAGGACTCGTAAGTGCTGATTAAGAAACATGAGTGCAGGACACGTGAGTGCAGTTTCTGTAGTTCTCGAACCAGGCGCCTTCTAGTAGAATGCGCTAAAATTTAATAAATTGCGTGGTTTCACGTGCCAGAAGCACTGTGCGATTATGAGGCACGATGTAATGGAGGACTCCAGATTAATCTTGAACACATGGGGTCATTTATTGCGCACCAAATTTACGTTTTTGCCGTCCGCTGCCATCAGAGCGTGGCCGCTGTGGCCTGGGATCGAACCTCCGACCTCGAGCTGAGCAACGCAACAGCTGGAATACAGCGGTGGGTGGTAGAATGCACTTTGGAACTAAGTAACGCACATTTTCCGCGCTTTATACAAGTATGAGGTGACAGTAATTTACGGAACCTTAGTAACTACAACGTATCTTCTCGTTTTGACATAATGTGTGTATCACTATTCCTTCCTTTTAAGAGGGGCTGGTGAAGGGAAGTTAGTAAATTAAACTATTTATACTGTTGTGCAACAGAAGTTGAAAAAAATTACCAATATATATATATATATATATATATATATATATATATATATATATATATATATATACCATATATAATATACTTTGCCGCAAAAAGTATTTCAATGCGTTCAGCAGCTCAAACACGGCCTCCGCTGTTCTCCCGTTCCTTCTTCAGTGTCTCGCACTGCAAAGGCTACGACGAGGTCGGGCGTAGCCACAACGCTCCGCCTTCGAAATGCCACCGTGGCGTGCAGTTAAAATTTCATTTTGTACGTTAACGTACACCCCACGACTTCCGACTTTGGTGCTTACGACGCGCTAAACGTAAGCCAAACGCGGTTGTGGATTTGTGGCGGCACCCCGCGGCGGCCACGGCGTAGCCGATCGCAGCGACCAACAGCAGCCTCGTATTGGAATGTGCTTTATCACTAAATTAAGCACACAGAAAAGAGTGCAGATCATGGCTTCTGTTGAAACGAGCGCGTCTGAGGGAAATGTGACTTGGCTTGCGAGCTCCACGCACTACGTACGACAGCAAAACTTGGCTGAGATGTTCACAGCAGCGCATGTCACACGCGGACTATGTTAATTTCCCAAGCCCGAGGGGTAGTTCAGGACCCATTAAAAATATTGTTTGGGCTCACAATCTCAAAGTTATGCCATTTCACTGGTACTTGCGTCAGTTCTGTTTACGGATGCAAAGTTTCATTGGGCGATGGTTTCCCGCCGTTCTCATCCAGCCTCGTCTCCTGTAGCGTGGAGGTGTGACTCCCGCAACGCCTCTGGCGGCGCTCGTGTCGCTAGCGTTCTAAAACGCCTGAGGGTGCGTCTCCTGGGTAGCAGAAGTTGTATTGCGTGCTGCGTCAAGCCATGTTGCATCTACATATGGTTACAACAATGTCCGGCAAGGAGTTGAAGCGCTACGCTAAAGCTTGCTGTCATGGTCAATGCATTGCTCTTCGGGCGAAGCTGCCAAATCTTTATGACACATCACCTACGCCCGGGTAACAAGACCGCTTCGGAGCTCCCACATGGGCTGTGTAGCCGGATGACGCCATCATCTTTCGCCGTTGCAGCCATACAAACTCCCAGCTGGGCTCCAACGTTCACACAGTAAAATGTGACGTGAGAAGCAACCCTTACGAAGCACTGCCTTAAAAAAAAAGGGGGGCGCGCAAAGAAGTTCTTGTATTTTCCAGTGGTGTGTGCTCAAGAGAACTGTTTTTTTACAATTAATTTTTTTTTGTTTTCAAGCAAACTTTTAGTGACGGCCACAATTAAGGTTGCCTTGCAGCATCACAGCTCCTATAGCTGGCCTCTCAACTGCTTACTGCTTAAAAGAGTTGCGCATACAAGTTAACCATGCGATTTAGACATACGCAAGGTAACCACTATATTATAATAATTTATTACTACGTTTCAAAGCAAACCAGGGTTCTTACCTCCCTTGCGTTGTATAGACATTTGATTTCGAGCACACCGTCGCACACCGGCCGACCTTCATCGCTACACGAAAACCGTTGCGGAAGTCCGCATAGAAGTTTCGATGTCAAATAGTCGAGGGGGACGTGATGCCAATGTTCTGGCGAAGTAAAACGTGTGTAGATAGGTAAAGTGGCGTTGCTTTCGTAAAAATTATTTAACAAGTGCTCCAAAGCGTTATATGCGAGCAAAATTTCAAACGGGCCAGTCATGCAAGGGAAAGCTTTAAAATGTGTGATTTAATTGCAGGCGACTGAAACTCTTATTGCATCTGCTCGAAAGATTGTAGTGATTCTGCTTGGTCGCAAAAGTTGGCTGTATTGTTGTTCTTTCTTTTTTGATCGAGGTGGTTTAACATGTTACTGTTTCATTATATTTCATTCAAGTAAGCTTGGTTCATCATTCTTATTTTTATGTCATTTGCATGTTATCAAGGTGAGATGGCGTTGTGGTCAGTGCAACAAGCTTCGAGAACTTGCGCAAACCAGTCACAGTATTTTTGTCATCGTCGTTCAGTAGGACTACATGCAAGTGAGTGAGTACGAACTTTATTTAGGTCCTGAGGAGAAAGAATTAAAGCGGACTACATGCAAGCACGTACTGCGCGACATAACTGCGGCGTCTCATTTGAGATGGCTTTCAGGTTTAAATTCTCCTTACACCACTTTTTAAATTTAGTTCGTGTTTAAATCAATATGTACGCCGTAGGTCAGGAGGTAGTTGCTGTGTTGAATGCTTATTGCTTTTTACACTCGATGACTCGTTCTCAAGAAATCAACTCTGAGGGCAATGCGGTACTTGTACTACAGGTGGTGTCATGATCTAAATGACGCCGCGCCACCTACTAGATCTAAGCGATTTAATTTTCCCTGCACATTTGCAGTGCTGCTCGATAGGTCACTCGGCGGCTGGGAATCTCGTGAGCTACATTGTAAAATATGTCGCCTTTTCGTTGCGACGTTGCTGTTGGCATTAGTTTCTACGTTGTTTTCTACCAACAATCTTATTCCCGGCGCACCCTCTATTGTGGATATGTACAGCCGCCCGAATTTTTAGCTATATCGTGTGAGCGTCCTTCACGCGTCATTTCAGCTGCCGGAAGAAGCGAGGCCGGCAGAAGTACTCTCAGGTGCACTAAGCACTCTCCTGTGCAAGACTCGTCTAATGCGGTGTTCCCTTCAGGATGACGTACGACCATATTATAGTGTTCTCGCTCGATATAGCTAAACATGCGGGAGGCTGTACATGCTTGACGCTTCGTGCATGCTTCAAGTCACAGTCCACTTCATTGCTGGGCCGTTGTAAATATCGGTACATTGCTTTGAAGATACGCTCTTCGGTCATCGCCGTTGTTGTTGCTGCTTGCTTTCAGATAGTGAATCTCGTATTACAAAAGAACAGCGCAAGTCTTGTGTTCACTTCGCCAGAATTCTAAAGTTTCTGTGTAGTGCGCCGTCATCATTATTATAATAAATGCTTTTATGTGAAAGCAGATATGCAAAGTGGAGTTCGAACTGGCCGAAAATGTTTTTATGTTTTTTTTTCTACAACGACACATGCGCGGAAGTTCTTTTAAGTGCGTGCACTTGCATAAAGTTGAGACGAAGAAGAAGAACTCGTGCCGATCACCACATTGTTCAAGTCCAGTCTGTTCCAAGGTAAAGGCAACCGAACTGTCCGTCAAAGGTTCGCCATTCTCTGAACTCTGCTTACTTTCTCAACAGGGGCGCGATGAGGAGTCTTTTAGAACTCTCTAGGTGAACCAACACATCCTTTGATAATGTGTTCAACCTACCAACCACCAATCAACACCGTCGTTTCAAAATATAACACGCTTAAAATACTGCAGAAACAACTTGGAGCCGGAAATGTCGACTTCATCACAAAGGGGCCGTGCCTCTTCAGGTGATGAACTTTGTCGGGAGGTGACCGGGTCTGCCGTTCCAAACTCATTCCATTTGCCCAGAGACCGAGGGGTGGAGACGCACCCACAAGGTAGGCATCGTGTGAGCATTATAAACAATTATGATTAAGGCCGAACGCGTACGTTTGGAAGTACATTTTAATGCAGGCTACCTGGATTTTGTGGTTGGCTGTGAAACTAAACATGAAAGGGGCTTCACCCCTTCTAACTTGGACGGTTTAAATTGGCTTCCATTGTTTTGGGGCACGAAACGCGTCGACCAGACCAGTCGATGATTGAATGTCAGACTTTACCCGCCGTGGTTGCTTAGTGGCTAAGGCGTTGGGCTGATAAGCACGAGGTCGCGGGATCAAATCCCGGCCACGGTGGCCGCATTTCGATGGGGGCGTAAACATCCATGTGCTTAGAGTTAGGTGGACAACTAAGTATCCGAGATTATCCAATTTATTCCGCAGCAGTGCAGCATGCATGTTAATGGCATTTCGCTTAGGTTCTGAATGGCGCTCGCCGCTTCTTTACCATGCTGCTAAGCACAACTGTACGAGTGCGTCACGTTGTGTCATGATGCAGTCAGGATCATCAAGCTTACAAAGATTGATTTTGTTGATTTTATGCAGTCCGTCAAACTGTTTTGCCAGCTGTCACGTAGTTCATGTTTTTAGATGTATTTATATATGCGTGGGTTCGTGCATGTTGAACTGCTGCTGTTTGCTTCATGCATAACTGTAGTTGGTTTTTTTTAATTACGAGGTTTTCGCCTCGCCTCATTTGTAAGGGGCCTAAATTACGCCGTGTTTTATCAGAATGATTACAGAGAAGTGCTTCTTTAACAGCTTTATTTTTTTAGCCCTAGGACATCTGCGATATTGGTGTTGCTTGGGGAATGTGTCAGAAACGAGATAGCTCAGGGCGAGGATGGTTGTTAGCTGCTGCATGTGGTATTGCTGCTTATTTTTCCGAAAAAAATACGTGTCAGACTTGTGAGGTCACTACACCTTGATGCTGTCTGAGCAGACTTACCACGCAGACTGCTTTGTTTCTTGTACAGCTGAGTGTCTTTCTTTCGTGTGCATTTTGTACTCAGCTTAATTCCTCTTTATAACCTTTTGCGACGTAGGAGTGCAATGCCTGCGCCGCAAAGTACTAAACGCGTCCTTATCTCCAGCGCACATCTACCTTGGCTGGTGCTACTCAACCTTTAAATATATCGTGTGGCCTCCGTGAAGTTAGAAAAAAGAAATACTGAAAAGTTGGTGACACTTCAGCTTTGTACGGATGCAAGCCGGTCACACGGAGAAGTTCAAATTGCGAAATATGAAGCGGGAATGGCAGTTCGTAGACATGCACAGCAGAATGGCAACAGTGGTGCAGGGATAACTCGCGTTTTTATTCACCCGTGCGGGTTATGCATATATAGAATTAAAAAAATAACGATTGCGACATCGCATTATTCAACAAAACGAAGCGGCTACTTAACACGAGCTCATCTTCGTATAAATGGACTTCGTTGCACTTATCTGCGGGACGCACCTGGCACGTAACATCGTGTACATAAACACCCTCAGAGAGGTCCGCGCCTTTCCTGCAGCTGTCACCTATGAAGTAGTCGTCTGGCACCCGAACAAAGGGAAATCTTAGCCGCGAACTTCATACATCCTTGCTGCAAAGGGTTGTCGTCTGCTACTGCATCCCGAGCGAGCTTTCGAAAGCACCTACTAGATGACCATCAGTGGCGCCTTTGTAGGCGATGCCCTACGCGTATATTCTGCCAGGCATGCATTGTTAACTATTATGATTCAGGACCGATACGTACGTGTAGAGGTAATAATAACTGAGTAAGCTTTACCTATTAAAGGCGCACAGCGGGCCATAAGTGATGTTGTAACAGAGGACTCCCGACTGTCTTTGACCAGCTGTCTTTGACCAACTGTGCTTGTGTGGCCACACAAGTGAGATGGAGACGCTTGGGTACGCAATGACGTATGAGGTTTTGCACTACGCCGCTAGCGGAGTACGGCCGTCGCTTCCAAGAAACTAACTCATGACTTATAGTACTCAGTATTAAAACATAATAGCTACCGAATCACTGTGGTGCAATGAAGAAAGAACCTGGATTTTTTGGATATGTTAAGAGAGCTCTAAAGTGCAGTGCTTTTAAACCTTTTTCGTACTGCTCCTACACTTTTTCTGAACTTGTTAGAAGGATCAAAGTGGAGGCGCTGCTAATCTCGGAAGCACTATCGCAGCTATTGGAAGCATTGAATGTAGATTGCGAGTGCCAAATTAATTGATAAAGGATACTAGCGAGGTACTGGAAACCTGTAGGAGCGACACGTTGATTCTGACAGCAGATGCTCTTCGTGGCAGCTTTGTTTGTATGAAGCTGCAGCAATGAATTATGTCCCAATGAAACAATGTTGCTCTGATGTGTTGCATATTCAATGGACTGAGAAGAGAAGGCAGTTTATTGCAAACGTTTATGCATTTATTTAATATTGTTATGGTGACCCAAGTAAGTGTTCAAGTTCTATGAGCACGCTTCTCTTTGGCTCTCTCTTAAGTTTATCTAGCGCACTAGGAGTGAACAAAATAAGAGGCGCTCGACAACGAGGCTAGTGTCAAGTGAGGAAAAGGGAAGTAAGTACCTCCGCAGCTATTCAATGTATACAAGAACAACGACACCGTACCTATTGATCCAGTACACTGTCTACATTAAAGCAGAAAGAAAATTAATTTCTACTTAATTTCAGGGAGTGATGCTGTAAAAGTTTGATTGGTGTGTATTATTCTTCATTATAGCGTTCCGGCGGAATTCATTCTCCATTATTTCGCAGTGACAACCGCGCCTATGGCAAATGCAGCACCTTCGAGCGTGGCACTGGAGGAAGCCAGCGCCGCACCGCATGTTGCAGATAATAGCGGATCTCGAAATTCGGCCGCCGAGCAAGAAGCCACATCAGCGAATGAAGCGACGAATGAGCCTGTCGAAGTGCGAGGTGGCACTGGAGTAATTTCACGCGTCAAGAACATTGCCGCGGATTCTATCACTGTTGCCGAGATCCCGTCCAATGTTGCGGCTTCAGTAGCTTCGGCAGCATCCTCAGCAAACAAGCCAGCTAACATCCAAGACCACAGAACTGAGAGAGCAGCACATGACGCCGTTGCGGGGGCGTATGACTCGTATGGTGACGCCGCAGAAAGGAGTGTGACCTCGTCGATTCCAGCTCGTGCACTCTTTGCGAAAAGCCAAGTCATCGCCACAGGGGCAGCCCCTGAGAGTTCGAACGCAGCGACGACGGGCATAAGATCTGTAGGTGAAACTGCGAATGCGGACTCTGCGGCCGCAAATGCGGCAGTCCCGCTTGCTGAAGACCTAAACGGGGCAGCAGTTCCGATGATCTCGGCCCTTCCACAGCTCAAATCCTCAGTTGTCGCTATGGCGTACGATGTAGGTACAGAGACAGAAGCACGCAGGCGGCTGTACCTGACTATAGCCATAACATATTTGGCATCGCTATCATCTGGATTATCCATTGCTTACTCGTCGCCAGCGCTTCCCAGCATACGGAAGGTCATGCAGTTCAGCGAAGCCGACAGTGGCTGGTTCGGCTCTCTTGTCATGCTTGGTGCAGTCATAGGAGGCCTAAGTGGCGGTAAGCGAACGATGCTTTAGTACGAAAATTTCATGAAATGATTACTTGAAGCACGTGGTTTTGAGACTGCTTGTATAGCTCAGCCATGATGAGACAACTAGTGAAAGTTTTAGGCCAACTGTAGGAAGGAGAAGTAGGACTACCGGAATGTTTGGTTAGTTGCTGGATTGCGGATACTTCACTGATACAATGCGTAGGGCTCCGCAATGGTGAATGAATCTTAGGTGTAAAAGAAGTGTTCAATACGCCTTGGTTTGGTTGCTAATGTTCTTAGCCATATTAGGTTCCTAGGGAGTCATGCTACGTGATTCAACAAAAATTCGTCGCAACTTCGTGGTGCGGCAGAGATATTGCAGATATGTTTGTCAGATGCACTTGAGTTTCTTGTACAGGTGGAATGTATGCTGACTGCAAAATGCGAAGTAATGCAAGCGACACGTGTTTTGTTTCAAACCAATTTGCAAAGTATATGTTTGTGCAACGAGGCTACTCTTAGCAGTCATATACTTCATCGGTCAGTCGTATTTGTGGCCACCTTTTTTGGTGCTTAGAAATGTTGTTTAATGTTCAGAGGTGCATTGAGCTCTGGACTTGGTTTCCTTTCAATGACTGCACTGGCTACTGAGTAAATTTCTTTGATTAACATTGCCTACATGATTCTTTGTTCGATAGAGTAGCACAAGTCGTTCAACATGTGTGATGTATATAATCAGTTCCATACAAATTCGCTGATGAAGAACATTCTGACTGGTGTCTTGTGCTAAAAGCCGTAAAAAAGAGTTGCGTGAAGTCCAAAAGATGGTACAAGGCAACATATGATAGCACATAACTAAAAGGTAAATGTAATAGATGAAATCGGCACGTCGCTATACAGAATAAAGAGTCGGTATGGAGTAATAATACTCCTCACGTAATACTCCTTCTGGGGCCTGTGAGGTATATGAAATAATCAATAGCCACGAACAACACAGCAAACTAATAAGCGCCTACGGAAACACACAACAGCTACATACTGCCACCAGTGTTTTACGTGTTCATTCCATGATGATCATTATCAGATCGGGCGCCCATTATGATGCGTGTTTTACATGTTCATTGCATAATCATTATGTTTAGATCGGGCGCCCATTTTCAGACTGGTGCTGTGGAGAAGATGACGTGAACGACGGTGGTTGTTGTGGCCGCTTCGTTAAATGTGCCGTTCGCTGCCGGTGGACTTCTCTTGCCTTTCCTCCCGCGACAATACAAATAGAACCTTTAATGATGTGCATGTAATGCACATAGGCCCTTTAAACAGTGTAATCGTATGCATCGTTACAAATATTTCACACTACAAGGAGTAGTGATTAACAAGCTACTAGCGAGGTTGAGTAAATCATAGAAATGTAATTGTTGGAGAGAAAGTGGTATGAGTCACCATATGGGTCTCCATATTGGCATCGCTTGTTTTTCTGTCATTGCTACGCACTTCTGCAGGTCGTCAAGCGAACGCGATCGGCCGTCGCAACACTCTGATTGCCTCGTCAATCTGGTTCCTGGTTGGTTGGCTATGGCTGGCATTGGGAACTCCCAAGGCGGCGCTGTTCGTCGGTCGCCTGCTCACGGGCGTCGGCACCGGCATGGCGGCACTCGCCGTCAGCGTCTTTATCTCGGAGATCTCCCCAGCTAACCATCGGGGCCTGCTGAACACGGGAGCCAACTGTGTGCTGTGTTGTGGCGTTTTGCTCGTCTTCGTGCTCGGCAAGTTCCTCAGCTTCTCGCTGCTGGCGGTCTGGTGCCTGCTGCCGGCAGCCGCCATGAGCATCTTGCTATTCTGGTGCCACGAATCGCCCCGCTGGCTGCTCAAGAACAGTCGACGTGACGGAGCCGCTAAAGCGCTGCGCTTCTACTTTGGTCCCGGTGCGGCGAGCGAACTGACCACCTTGGAGGCCGCGCTGTCGCGCAAGGGTGGCATGCCTGCTGCGGGCTTCTCCTTGCGAGACATGGCATCGCCACGCGTCTACCGGTCTTTCCTGTGCGTCCTGCTGACCATGACGATGCAGCGACTGGCGGCCATTAACTTGATGATCACCTTTACCCATGACATCTTCGAAGAGGCCGGAACAACCATGTCGCCGGAGAACTCGGCTATTACTGTGGCACTTATACAGGTGAGGCTGAATCAGGTCTGTAGCTTGAAGTTCGCGAATTTTATGGGAGTGCGTTAGACGAAATAGTTCATTCAATACGTCTCGAAGATACGGACACATAGGAGAGTTGGTTCATACATAGTTTGCACGTACGTGGTGTCACATCCGTCGTTTGTTCTGACTGCCCGCCATTGCTGGGTACTCGTTTGTATGGCGGTGTGTATTCGCCGTTCGCTTCGGTACATACGCATCGCACGTTTATGGCCCTAGAAACTGTACGATGGCGAAAGATGGGCGAGCTTGTGGGGCCAACGTGGGCTTGCTATAATGAAAAAGTCGAAATGCGCAACAGCGTGGACCCGTAAAACTACGTGTCGGTGCAGGTGCGATATTCTGCTTCGAGGTGTTGCCAGCCACGACGCACTTGGATATGATTATAATTATATGCGGTTGTCTGCAAACTATATCACTAGGTTCACGAATAATATGGGGGAGAAGCATATCATCGAAGCGCCTGCCGGTGGGTATTATCATCGTCCTCCGCGATATCAATGAAAACAAGTTCCTTCGCGTGCGGCAGTGAAAACAATATTTTCTCACTATTCTTTGAGTCGCTCAGTTCACAGACTGCCTTACTTATCAACCATGCGTACGCAATATTTCTTTAGTCTGTGTGAAAGCCAAGCTGGTGAAATACAAGTCACGTGCTCGCTGCTTTCCGTGAGCTTTGGTTTTAATGCGTAAGCATTCTTTGGCGAGTGCCCCAGCAAAATCTTGTCCGTAACAGGAAAAGTGTCACAGCATTTATCTGCAAAGTTAATGAATAATTCGCGAAGTTAAGACATTTAGTCGTTATAATTGTGTAAATGTAGAGGATTGGTAGCTTTATTATGGATACGGAAGGAATGAAAAAATAGACAAACAGAAGCGATAGCCGTTATCGTCATGGAACTGCTGCCCGGGGGGTGGGGACGGGCCCTTTAAAGCCAACTTTTCTTGAAAGCTGACTTTTTCGCATTAATGGTGTGCATGCAAAGAAGCCTACTTTAGGAATGCGGATAGTAAAAAAAAAGAAAAAAAAAAAAAAAAAAAAACGGGCAAGCTTGCACTCGGTCGTGCAAAGCTTAGGCACAGCGAAACTGTCGATGCTCAAGTCTTACTGGCTGCTACTGCTAGGTAGTAACTTGGTTGCTGCTAGGTCTTAACTTGGGATAACCCAACCACGCATGTAGGAAGGTATTCTCGAGCGATCATTTTCGGAGGTATCTTCCCTTTCGCAACATTTCGCGTGACTAGCGCTGGACGCGTCACGCGCGCGCGCGCGCGCGCGCACGCACGCACGCACGCACGCACGCACGCACGCACGCACGCACGCACGCACGCACGCACGCACGCACACGCACACGCACACTCACTGACTGACTGACTGACTGACTGACTGACTCACTCACTCACTCACTCACTCACTCACTCACTCACTCACTCACTCACTCACTCACTCACTCACTCACTCACTCACTCACTCACTCACTCACTCACTCACTCACTCACTCACTCACTCACTCACTCACTCACTCCACTCACTGCACCTGACTAACTGACTGACTGACGGACTGACTCGCTCGCTCGCTCGCTCGCTCGCACGCACGCACGCACGCACGCACGCACGCACGCACGCACGCACGCACGCACGCACGCACGCACGCACGCACGCACGCACGCACGCACGCACACGCACACGCACACGCACACTCACTGACTCACTGACCCACTCACTGACTCACTGACCCACTCACTCACTCACTCACTCACTCACTCACTCACTCACTCACTCACTCACTCACTCACTCACTCACTCACTCACTCACTCACTCACTCACTCACTCACTCACTCACTCACTCACTCACTCACTCACTCCCGCGTGTACTCAAAGATCTCGTGATCAACTCGTCGTGACGTTGGCCCGGAGAGGTCTATTGGTTTTTAGAAGGAACTAAAGAACGTTCACCGGTTCTTATCCCATAAGTGCCGCTATTATTCGCTCGCCATGACTTTGTCGTTAGCGGCTCTGTCATCAAACCAGCAGCCACGCGCGGCTGCACTGCCAAATGGCGATGGCGATCGAAATTTAGTGCGCTTGCTCTGAATGGGTGTGCGAGAGTGAATGATCTTGTCGGTACTTCAGCACATGAAAGAAAAGTTTGGCCGTGTAACGGCCGCTTTTTAGAACGCAGCTCTTAGGCGCCCATTCCTGCGACGAGCGTCGGCGTCGGCCTCCCTAGGCGTAACTGAGCGAACGCGGAGCTCAGCGGGGGATGAAAGATGGTGATAGCAATGGAGAGCGTGAGGTGGAAAGTGGAGGAGGAGGGCATGATGACAGCATGAGAAGAAAAGTGTATTTCCGCGTGAGACGATGGCTACGAGATGGCGCCAGTGTATCGCCCGTCGTCGATTCCCCGATGAAGCTAACGATAAAGGCATGCGGCGAGCGCCTCCATAACTGCATGAGCGGAGGTCTGTCTGGGGCGGCTGCTGTTAATCGTGCCCACGCGTCACCCACACGCTGACTCTTGCGATCTCCCGATTAGCGAGGCAGTCGCGCCACACATCACCCTGTTTTCAACGTGCCGCATGAGACAGATTGTCCGTGTCAGCCAATATATTGCAAAATGAAAATAGGTATACAGCCGCAATCAAATTTCGCAATAGGGAGTATCGTAATCGTCGGTGAATTTTTTTACTGCCATAAATTGCCGGTTTACCTCATTCATTGAATGTTGAGCTAGATTACTTTTGCTTGCAATCTCCTTCGAGACCAGGCAATGAAGCTACTACTCTCTTTTCTCTAAATTATCAGTCAACCGCAAGCAAGACAATGTGCACCGTTATGAACTTATGATTAAGTCTGATTGACTGGTTGATTCAATCAATCATTGCTTGCCACGTCATTCTCATTTTTATTTGCTTCTCGCTGGTATAGGTTGGACATAAGTGCATGCATTGCAGTCGTGGGGCTCATGCTTTCGATTGCCGATGCGTTGCACGCATCGCTATTTAAAATTCTCAGCGGGTGACAATTGCTGGGTAGGAAGCTTTCATGCTAAATGTGCCAAAAAGTTCATATGAGAATTTTCTGTTGACTGTAACGTCTTCTGCTCTCTGCATTTCAGGTAGTGATGGTAGGAGTAGCCACCGTTCTCACCGACCACCTTGGCCGCAAAGTTCTGTTCCTGTTTTCGTCGGCCGTGTCATCGGTCTGTCTTGGCGCACTTGGCCTTTACTTCTACTACAAGGCGAAAGTCGGCGACAGTTTCGCGGTGGCCTATGGTTGGTTGCCGTTGACGAGCGTCTGCATCTATTTTTTCGGCTACTCCGTGGGCCTGGGCCCGTTGCCTTGGGTAATTATGGGCGAAATGATCCCCCTGAAGGCCAGGGCATTTGCGACCGGAACTTGCACCGCGGTCATATTTGGCGAGGGGTTTGCTGTCATCATAAGCTACCATGGTATGCGTGCAACCCTGGGCATGGCTGGAACCTTCTGGCTGTTTGGCGCCTGTCTTGCCGTTAGTTTGATTCTTTTTTTCCTATTCGTGCCTGAGACAGGAGGAAAGAACCTAGAAGACATCGAGAGTCTCTTTGGCGGGAGTTCTTCGTCCCAACACGAACCGATGGTGAAGAACGAAGCTCGGAATGCGAACTAGATTTGGTCATTTTTGCATTCGCGCGTTATAGTAATCGCAGTGTATTTGTCACTCACTAGGTGATAGCATAAATGTAATTTGCAAGACTCTGCTCTGATATTGGTAAGAGTGTCTGGAATAAGGAGAATAAATGGGTCCTTGTAATAAATTATTTCCGCGTGTTTTAAAAGAATCTATATGAAGTTGAGCACATCTGTGGCAGCTCTTCAGTGATATACACGTCTGAGGCGCAAGAAATGGTACTGCAATTCGATGATGGTCACGCGTGTCCTGCGGTACTTCTGTAATCATGAATAGCAAAGCCAAGTTTATGAACAGCTCTGCAGCGTTGGAGATGCAGAGCTCAGCTCATATTTTCATATTACAGGTAGTTATGGCCCACCTGCTAAATGCCAGCGCTGTGCGATTGCATAGTTGCGCCGCAGTAGACGAATGTGACTCAGCCGGCGCTAGCACCTTCGCTCGTTCTTGCTTTTCTCCTAATTACTGAGGAGGATGTTCTCTGTCGAGGACATTGCAGCTGATTTAGAACGGAATGAATGACTTTAAAGTTCTGGGTCGATGTTGCAAAAGGATAAGTGAAGGGCTTCGAACAAGTGCTCTATTCCTTAGCCTTCCTTCCCGTCATTGATAACGCACTGTTTACTCCTTTGATTTCTAACCTCGCAGTACGTTTAGGTAGCAAGTGTTCTATGTTCTGATGTTGCGCGAGGAAGTCCGCGTAGCGTCACAAGTTCACATTTCAGCGTGAAGTTCGCCCTGTGGTCTGAGATATTCGTCATATGTCAGGTACCGTAGGCGCCTCACAATCCGCGCATTTCCATGCGCCGCTCTTGGAGTCCAGCCAAGCAGCTTTACGAGTGCTGACAGGAGAAAGCAAGTTATTGCAGGAAGCACTTCGGGCGTTTTCGGAGAAGCTTCTCGTGCTTCACAGATTTCTTGGCTCCCGTTCACGCGAGTCACGACTCTCCATGGAGATTCTTTTTTTGTCGTAACGCCGCAAGAGACGAATTTCCATGACTTGTCCTCGCCAAAGTGGCGCCTTCTCCATTAAGAGACACAATATTACCATTGATTTTTCATTGCCTATTTTCTTTCCGGCCTGCCTTGGCGAAAAACACGTGACTATGTCGCAGAAATCAAGTGAAATCCGGCGATAAGGAACTGAAGTACATAGAGCTATGCTCTATATTAAACAACCGCAATTTCAAAAACACGATCAGTTGAAAATGTGCTACTTTTTTTCTAATATGAACATCTCCAACTCGGAGCGCGTACCGTCACTGCTGGAGCACCCTTGCTTTTGTATGTTCGGGCCCCGTCTATACTCATCGTACTCTATAGTAAATGTAAGGAAAGAACGCTGAGAGCGAGTGCGATTGAGCAGGGCAGATAAAAAGATAAAAACGTGGACGTTTCTCTTGCGCACTCCGTAGTACGTTTGCAGCGATGGCTATCAGATACCTTAATTGTATGTACTTTGTGAAAACCTTATTGCTTGTGATGTACGGCTCTCAGCACGTACGTCTAAAGTGCGGGAGTGGTATGCTTCGGTGAGCGTCAGCACCTTCGACTTTATAGCCATAGCAGGTTCGGGACTGCCTTGTTTCTGCGCATGCGGTGCCAAACGAGCCGGAACCTCTAAGCCGGATCGGCGAAGTTGACGACCGCAGGGCAAACATGGCGATAACATTTCCTGTGGCTGCATAGCCGGTTACAGGGCTCCATTACGGTAGGGTAGGCCAACTGATAAGTTCGAGCTATGCAAAGCAATGTAATGCAGGGCACGCGCTGTAGATTCAGTACTCGAACTAGGCGCCTTCTAGTAGAATGCGCTAAAATTCAATAAATTTCGCGGTTTTACGTGCCAGAACCACTGTACGATTATGAGGCACGCTGTACTGGAGGACTACCAATTAATTTTGGCTACATGGGGTCATTTAATATGAACCAAATGCACGGTGCGTGTGCGTTTTTGCAGTCCGCTCTCATCAGAGAGTGGCCGCTGTGGCCTGGGGTCGAACCTCCAACCTCGAGCTTAGCAACGCAACGCCATAGCCACTGCAATACAGCGGCGGGGGGTAGAATGCACTTTGGAATTAAGTACCGCACATTTTCCGCTCTTTAGACAAGTATGAGGTGACAGTACTCTACGGTACCTTAGTGGCTGCAACGTATCTTCTCGTTTTGACACACTGTTGAGTTTATCACTGTTCCTTGCTTTTAAGAGGTGAAGGGGAATGAAAGGACAGAGTGGAGGATTGAAAAGAAGACATGTCTTGAAAATTCAACTATTTACACTTTTGTGGAACTGAAGTTCATGAAATAAGAAAATATGTTTGATTTCTGTATATGTATACACTATCTTACGGAAGCGTTTAGGTGCCGCCATATTGGGCTGATAGCGTTTCTGTTTTCTGTGTTTAACAACGAAGTTTACGGTACTACAGTCAATTCGCAAGCATGAGAACAGTTCTATAAATGCATTCAGCGTTTCATTACCATGTTACGTACGTGACTTAACTTCTCATAAAACTAAGAAATTGTTTGTGTAATACCCAAGATGGCGGCGCCCATCAATCGAATATAAATCGTCTATAAGGTAAAAAATTTTCTTGGCTAATTACTGAAAGGACGTGTGTGAAATTTGGCGGTGACCCTGAAGTGATAAAAATAAGGAAATTGTAACTGCTGGCCAAAGCAAAAATACTTGTACACACACCTGGCGGCCGCCCTGTTTAGAGAACCAGAAGCAAGCTGAAAGACCCAGCTTTAATGTAATGAATAAGTATAGTTTGAAGCTACCTAATAGATTACGTAAAACTCAGCAAGGCTAGTTGGTTCTCCTACAAAAAATACCAGAGATCAACAGGTACCTTTAGTATGGTCATGAAGCACCGGTATCGATACGAAACCAATGCCTCAGGGAGCCGGAAACTTAATTATTTCCAAGCGTTTTGTACCTTCTACCCCATTTTGAAACATGAGAGCTATAAATGGAGGCATTACTAATGTTTCGCCTGTGGGACGTGGCTATATTTAGGGCAGTCGACTATTAACTTAGCACGTGCGGTCGTGATCACTACTTCGGTGAATTCTTAGTACCAGGTTTTCCTGCAGCGCGCCGGGTAGCTTGCGTCGCTATCTATAATACGTGGCAGACGAGCTGCGTGTTCGACGATATTTGCTTTCTTTTCTAGACATTTACTCAAGTCCTGTCAATGCGTGGCAATTCTGACGAGCGGTTGAGTTCCTGACCTTACAGACTTATTTTTTGGTAGAACCTACGGGGAATTCATAAGCAGTTGGTGCACAAGGCCGCACCTCTTTTTCATTAGGAAAACGCGTGTGTGCGATCTTCTGCCTCCATTTCAACTCTTAAAGATATCAAAATTGGAGCACAGAGAATGGTTGGTATCCTTTCTGCAAAGCGGAAACCAGTTTATTACCGGAGTAACGTCACCAGTGTCTAAATAACAAGGCGAGGTCACGTCTTTGTGTGGACACTTCTTACTCGCTCTGCGAAGAACTCGCGAGGGAAGTCGGCACACTGCAGTCTAAACAAGGGTGATAAATGTGTCGCATGTCGAGGAACCTGAAAGACTTCCTCCTTAGCGGTCGTATGGGGGGGGCTGTACTGAGCCGCTTTCTTTCTTATCGCAGTTGAACAGTGAGCGCAATCGCCCTTCCCAAACACGTTTGCGTTACAATCGTTGCGTGATGACACACAGTAAAGGGCACGTCGTCGGCATTGCGTGTCGAAGTATTGCCCGAAGTGGCAGTAAAAGTTACGAGAAAAAAAAGGGAAAGATAATGAAGGAGGAGGGGGGAGACGTATTGGAGAGGCTGAGGCCCCACTCTCAGCAGAGAGAGTGGTGGCTTAAAGGCTCGTTGTCGGTACACCTTCAGCAGACGAGAGAAAGAAGGATGGTCATTTATATGCAACCTTGAGGAAAGCGAAGCACCTCTCGGAGAGCCCTCGTGCAATCCGTTCGCTGTTGGAGGTGGCGGACCAAGACAGGCGCTAGCGCCGCTTGCACGTACTTCGACGCGACGAGCAATAACTTGCCGCCGGTTACAAGGACAGATCCGTGAAGCGCCACGAAACGGTGGCGTTTCTGGCAAACAAAAAATACAATCCGGCCTCGTGCGGTAGCGTCAAGGAGAGGGGGTAGGTGCGCCGGGGTAATTCGCGGACCGGCAAACGTAAGCCAAGCGGTGCGATTTGGGTGCTCGCGCAACACGGGAACGTGTTTTCATTCTCCAATCGCCAATTTTCCCCCACTCTCTGCCGTCATTTATTCTCGCTCTTTCTAGCTTTTCTTTGTTTTTGCGAAAGCTCTCATCTGTAAGGTAAGGCTCGTAAGACTGGGAATCCTCCTTTCCTGAAGCATTCTCGATGCCTTCTTTCTTGCGCAGCAGCTGCTGCCACGTGACGGAGGTGTCGCTACAGAGCGAGGGTTTTTGTACGGCAGCTTGCTTGGACGAGACAAGCGTATACGGGTAGGCAGCAGGAGTTGCGAAAAAAAAAAATGGAAAGGAATAGAAAAAAAAAAGATTAAGTTGCTGCGACGTATGAAAGAAGATATCAAGAACTGACGTACGCACGATTCTGTTCAGCTGAGTCGGTCGAGACGGATCTGTCTCGGGGACGACTGCGGTTCATCTTCCTTATATCTCGCACCACGTGTGTGGTAGCCGCCGGTGGAATCTGAGACCGCGGGTCATCGCCGCTGTCGGGTCGCCATCGGAGGCCATCGTTGTCGTGGCCCAATTTAAGTTCTGCGCATTCGTCTCAGGCTTCGCGGGAAAGTAGTGCAGTAGCAGCGACTGAAGGCCGAGGTAAGTTGTTTCTCTCGTCTGTTACGCTCACTCAGGCTTGGTGACGGCCCAGCAGGCCCAGAGTGGGTGACGGTGCGGCGTGGACAAGTGTGAAATGGAAATATAAAGGTGGACTCTGTAGGTAACGACGTGCTTAGAACTGTATGACAATTTACTCAATTCAGCCAAATGAACAGGAAATACGTCATAAAAGGTGCCTCTGAAGTACCCAGTGGAAGAATGTTTCCCGGAAGCATTTGATTGTCAAATTATGGAGTTTTACGTGCCAAAACCACGATCTGATTACGAGGCACGCCGTAGTGCTGGACTCCGGAATAATTTGGACCACCTGGGGTTCTTTAACGTGCACCTAAATCTAAGTACACGGGCGTTTCGCATTTCGCCGTCATCGAAATGCGGGCCGCCGTGGCCGAGATTAGATCCCGCGACCTCGTGCCTAGCAGCCCAACACCATAGCCACTAAGCAACCACGGCGGGTAACATTTGGTTGTTATGCGCGCGTACGATGTCTGTTGCCTACAGCAGCGTCATAAGCAAATTAGGTCACGCTTTGTGGAGAACAATAGTTTTGTGTGTGTCTGAATAATGCTAATTTCTGGTTCGATTCAGAAGGCGTGATAGTTCAGTTTTGCACTGACCGATGCTGAAGAGAAAGTGTGAAAGCTCCTAACAATGTCTGTAACTGTACATCAGTAAAACGTACATTAGTAACCTACATGTTCGTTAGTAGCATGCTTCATCATTTTCTGCTGCATACTTGCCTTTTTACTATATCCATATTCTTCCTTTTCTTTATTTTTTCCAGTGTCGAACATACGACAACATGAGAGATGTATTGGCGTTGCTGTGATTTGAACTGATGTGACTGGTGCATACGAAAGTAATTAAACAATCATACAGCAATTACTGACAGGACACCCTGATCAAAGAAGTAAAGTTATAGAAGAATAAAAATTTGTTAGAGTACATACGGCAGGCATTGCTAAATCCTGACTGGAAGCTTACCACTGTCGTTGAAAAGAAAAGTGTACAATCATTGCATTCTACCTCTGCTAACACGTGGGGCAGAAACTTGGAGGTTAATAAAGAAGCTCGAGAACCATGACCGCACAAAGAGCGATGGAACGACAAATAATAAGTGTAACGTCAAGCGACAGAAATAGTGCGGTGTGGATCAGAGAGCAAATTGGGGATAGCCGATATTCTGATTGACATTAAGAAAACAAAATGGAGCTGGGCAGGCCATGTTCTGCGTAGGGTGGATAACCGGTGGGCCATTAGAGTTACAGAATGGGTGCAAAGAGAAGGGAAGCGCAGTCGATGACGGCAGAAAACTAAATGGGGTGATGAAATTAGGAAATTTGCAGGTGGAAATTGGGAGAATCAGCTAGCGCAGGACATGGGTAATTGGAGTTCGCAGGGAGAGGCCATCGTCCTGCAGTGGACATAAAAATAGACTGATGATGATGATGGCAATTTTTCATCCCTCCGAGAAAATAACTCGCTGCCATTGCGCAACAATTATTAGCTTTTTTTCAGTAACACGAAAACATCGTGGATAATAGAAATTATTTCAGATGATGCACTGTATCAGGGTGTTTTATGCGGCATCTTTAGGGAGCGCAAGGACGTGTTTTACGTAGACCGCCTGGAACTCTTTGATGCATCACAATGTTTTAAACAGGTTAGAAAATGGCACTATGGATGTCATTATTCCTTTCGCTTCGTCAAATGACGTGAGCAAATTGCGCGTTATGGGACATTCAAAATAATGCTGGGAGACATACTTGCCAATCTGCTCTACGCAGTCATATGTACATGTACTCAAAACCTGATGTATCCGGTGATCCTAAAAACATAAATCTAGAGTACGTTGTCACTGTATATTTATTATAGCATTCACCATCCTCATAAAGAAGAAAGAAAAGAAGGAAAGAACGAAATGGTGCAAATGCTGCCAATTGAAGAACATCGAGAAACGTTGACACCCTGCGGTCGTAATACGTGGCATCTAACGATCGGTTTAATTTACATTGAAAAACGTGTCATCACTCCTGGCCCAATGTGAGAAGTGTTCAAAACTGACCGCCATGCTTTTGTTTTCGCCGCCATCCATTCTACTATTGTTTTCCTTCGGCACTGAGAGAAAACGTTCACCTGTTATCGAAAAAAAAAAAAAACGACACCGAGTGCTGCAACTGCTGCGTGCTCTGTGTGGAAATTTCCTAAGGACAGATGGCAGCTAGCAGGTACTGACCGCTGTAACAGCTTTTTGAAAATGAGCTATCCTTGTCACTAACCTTCTGGCCGGTCGTACGGGTTTGGCACGTTCTGTCATCGTTAAAAAAGTCGTGGAGCTAAGAAGGCTGTTCTCAGTTTTTCCATCGCATCCTTTCCTCCGTTTCAATTTAGAAGTGCAAGCTTCAAGCTTTTGCCTGTACTTGTGCCTTCTAGCAAATTCCTTTCAAGGTTTTTGATCTTATAGATTAATTCAGCGAAATCGGTCCTGGCAACCAGTAAGAAGTGCACCTTTGTACAACGTATGCTCTTGTGGAGATACGTCTAATCATTCAAGAATCATTGCGTTTTCCTGCAGAACTGGTTAATCATTCCTGGTAAGTCGAACTTGTCTAATGCACTTCTTATACTCTAACTAAATAGGACTCTTGCTCGACAGTGTCTATTGACATCTCTGCGTAGTCCTTAAAGTGATGTCGCGCTAAAATTAAACATGAACAGACAAGGGTTAACCTCAACGCGTTCTCTCGCTTCCACTTTCGCCAATAATTGCGACGTTGGCATGATTCTCGCCCAAGGTTATAATTTAGTAATAGGCCTACAGCATCTTTCATAGCCAGCACACGTGGCGGCGTAGTGCTCGTTTAAGAGGTGTTCTATTTCCACACAGAATTCTTAAGCGATTACGATATCAGTGGAAGCTGTTACACGAGTTGCGCTCCGTACAATTCGACATTACAATGCGACAATATCAGCGAAAGGTGTCGGAACATAAAAAATAAATGACGAGTAAACTCGGTTTCTACGATCTCATCCTTTAGGGGAGGCGAGAGACGAGGCAATACACCAAAAACTGCGCTTGCTTTCGGTTACTGCAATGTGGCAGTGCGAAACCACGATGACTGTGGTGCTTAAATTGCCTTTAATTTTTAAGCAGGAATTAAGTAGGCTGTAGTATTCCTGACGTATTTTAAAGGCATCCTCCAGCGTTGGCGCTGTTATTACGGGTTCGTCGTCAATCGATCTGCCATCTTGTGTTTCTTCTAGTAAAAGAAGAAAGTGTGTCAGTTCATGCGTTTGTAGATTGGCAACAGCGAGGCCAATACACAACATAAAATGGACACGCTTGACGCGAAAACACTACTGTCTAAAACACATGTCTATCTCTGCTTGACGCCGAAGAGTCGAAGCAGAGATAGAGTACTCTCATCGGTTCGTGTTTGTATGCGCACTGTAGTAATTGGGGCCACAACCGAGAGGGAAAGGGAGACGTATTTATGTACAACAATGCACAAAATAAGGCGCACAAGCCGATGAGGGAGTCGGCGCACAACGCTAAACGGGGATAGGAATCATTAACGCGTAGCCTTGACGGCTACAGGAGCTTTTCACGCACAGCGCGAGCGTCATCGACTTCTTACAGAAAGAGTTGTGATTTGGTACTTCCCAGCTCCATTTCCCCCACCGCGGTAGCAATTATTGAGTAGCTGACGTCACTCTGTGTTTCAGTACAAGAAAGCCTTTTTGTAGCTTTCGGTTATCTCCATTAGCAAAAGTATAGGGCCAAATACATGTGCGTATAAAACGAAACGCTTTGTAATTGCTGCAGTACTTATAATTTCTCGCATTTAGTGTAGAAATATTTCACATATTGTCAGAGGTTCTTCTGAATGAGAACGGCGGTAACATTGCACATGGGATTTGCATTTCTGTTTGTGTTGACTGAAGGCCGCTATATACTATGCGACAAGAAGTTGGCACCACCCATAATGATGTCAATGCTAATAATAATAATAATAATAATAATAATAATAATAATAATAATAATAATAATAATAATAATAATAATAATAATAATAATAATAATAATAATAATAATAATAATAATAATAATAATAATAATCAATGAATCATGTCTATTTAACGTGCCCAGGAACAACCCTAAGGTCTGAGTGCTGGCGTACGCATACATTAAAAACCAAAAACAAAAACACTGCAGGGGAACATCTTAAAAAATAAATAAATAAAAAGAAAAATTGTGAAAAGAAGAGAGTACCTACAAAAAAGCGCAAAGTAAATACAAAAGAAAAAGGAGAAGAGTGCTTCAACAATGCGTGACATTATAACACAACAAGGCAAAGCTCGGAAAAGAGTGATGACAACGAGTTATGAAAGATATCAAGATCATTTCTAATAATAATTCAGTGATAATAATAATTATTATTTCAGCTTGCTCTGACCACATTCGGCACCGCGCACGTTGCCATCCTGTAGAGGCGTGTGGCTCTGGAAACAATTTGGCAGAACTCACAATATTTTCCAGAGGCGCTGGGCAGAGCCAAAAATTTACCATAGCGCGAAGTACAAGGTTGCGTCACTCATTATTCCACTACGAGCACAAGCTGAAAGCGAAAGGCAAGTGCCCTTTCGCAACTCTTATTGCTTTCCGCTTTTCTTGTTTTCGCCCAGACTTATTCCACAATGATGACGCCTTACGCCCTTCATGGCGTGCTGTTGCTGCTGGCGTTACGAGGGGGCAGCGCACAGCAGCTGGGCATCCTAACCAATCCGCTGGGCACGCTGACCAACACGGGTTCCAGTCTGAACCCGGTGAACTTGGGGACGCGCGCCTGGGACCAGACGTTCGGAAAACTTACCAACACCTCGGCCTCGGATATCAGCAAGCAGCTGACTGAGAAGTGAGTATAGGGCCTGTGCTCGTCTCATTGGCGAACTCTACGGTGTGAACGATGATAACAGATAAGTGATTATAAGATGTGAGAAAAGGCTAAGTCACATGGAAAATACTGAGGATTACGCACGCACAACAGACACACGCACAGGCGCACTTACGCACGCACACACAAATGTACGTACTACTCACGCGAGCCTCGAAATGGCTCCCGCAGTTCGAAGGGGCGTGTTTTGCCAGTCACGAAGGGGGGGAGCTAGAAAAGAGCGCACGCGAGATATAACTTTCATATATATCTCAGATAAATGCTCCAGAATTCCCCTAGCTTATTCACGGACGCTTATCCTAGGTCTCTTAGCCTTCCACTCGTTCTAGTGTTTAGCTGGGAGGTCTTCGCTTCACTGCAATGTTCCCAAAACGTTTGTGCTTGGCGGAACATGCATTTTTCTTTGTTGAAGTAAAGATAGTGTTTTATCAGGTTCTCTAAAGTGAACTGCTAGGCTTTCTTACAGCTCACTTGGGAGTGGTGCAGTCTTCATCTTTTAATGCGAAAGTATTGTATGCCCCATTATGCGAAAATCCGGTGGCGTCGTCGTCGGCGTGACCGAGCTATGGTACCAAAAATGGCCGACGGTTCAAAGAGTAAAAAACACTGTCAGAAATGCTCGGATTGACGTCAAATTCCTCAGGGAGGTTCCTGTAAACAAAGGAAGTTAGTGGCTTTGAAAAGAAAATTTGGCACATTTCGGTCTAGGGGAGAATCTAACCCGGGCCTCCGGGGGGCGGGACGAGCACTCCTCCCTGACGCCGCGGCGGCTCCACGGTTCTGGATGACTAAAGGTGTGCCTATAGTTTGTGTTTCACCAAATGTACTATAATGTCATCGAATGAACTGCAATGCTTTGGCACTCGCACACGTAAGCAGTCTTAAGTGTCTTTGCCGATTTTTCTTTCAGTTGCAGTGATGTTGCCGGGACACAACTCTATACGGCCGGGCTATTCTACAGCCAGTCTCTTACCACTTTGATTATTATAGCATTTGTTTTAGGACTACTACAATGCTACACCATTTCTAATATTTCTTGACCCCAAAGTGTTACATGTCATTCAAATCGAGTCCGGAAGAAGTTGTTTCTCTGAGTTCAGTGCCTTCGACCTGGCAGTGTCAGGCGCTCCTGTTCTTCAAATCTGGCAGTCAACTAGAACGCCAAAATTAACTGTTCGCCGATGCTTCTCTTGGTTACACGTGTGGCTGGTGAAATGTCTTACAAACAGAGTAGTTATTTTTTTGTGCGTAAGAAATGTCCAGGTAAGAAAGTTCATAAAGCAATCGTTGTGTTCATTTTCCCCAGTGCTAGATGCATTGTTCTATATTGTTTCACTGGCGCATGTTCTGATGATGATTAAATTTTACAGTGCAATTCCAGGAGTCCGTCATCGTGTCATCACCGATGTGCCCTTGGGAGGACACAAACTTGCTGAAATCTTTCAGAATGCTACCGGTCATGTGATCGACTGCAACCTGCTGGGTGACAAGTAAGTGACGAATATTGGAAACCACGCTGCGTTATGTCCGCTCAAAAAGCAACCACTAAAGCTCTACACATCTTTTTCCGATTCTTCGCAGCTATTTTTGAGTTAACACAGTGTGCGAAACTGAAGCTGCATCATTAAAACAAATAAAACAACAGCAACTAGTAAGAAAAAGCGCACGCATTCAAAAATTTAGCTTTAATGGCACCACTGCAGTTTCTGAATGGTAATGCATTTCACACTCATGGTGTCCACGAATCTGATTTTGCGATGTACTTCTAGACATTCACTGTTTGGTGAGAAGCAGAAAAATGCCTCACTGACCCAAGAGCACCAAAATTTGGCAGTTGTTTTCTGAAGCCTATATAGTAACTTTTCTTTTATTGTCAACAAGCATTATCGAATCTTCAATATTGAAATGCTTTCTTCAGTGCATGTTTTGTGGGACGTACTTGTTGTTTTCTGCTTTTCAAGCACCCGCCGAATCTTCTGAGCAGTGATTCGAAAATAATTTGCCTTCATTTTTTCCTCATCAAGGGTGCTAATTGAAGGCGTCCTGGTAGTGCTGCCAGAAAGTCTGGTAACGAAGGTCACACCCGAGGAAATGGATGAATTTCTGGACCTATGCGGCACACGGGAGAATTTCGCCGGCAAGCAGAAATCTGCGTTTGACTACATCGGCGACATATTCAAGAGTTTATTCATATTCCCAGGTAACGCATGCGTTTCAACTCTCAAACTGTCCTTCTAAAAATTTCGACCACGAGTAGTTTCCTATGCAGACGAATATGAATGGCGCGCAATTTTATTTACGTGACGACTACACCATTTCACGGGAGAACGCTGTTTTACACTGTGGGCACACTGTTGCAGCACTAGTCAGGTGACTTAAATCAATGTTGGCGCGCTGCTGACAGTGAGCGGATGTGGCCTGACCGAGTGCTAGAGAGTCTATATAGAGCCGACAGAAGCTCTTAAGGACATAATGTAACTTGGGAGCTTCAATGATATAGCGGTGACGTATGCAGTGTATCTCTTATCAGAAGCATGCAAATGCCACCAGAAGATTTGATGGACTTCGTTGAGAGCTTGCATTGTACTTTACAGAGATGGGGACTTCGTTGAGAGCTTGCATTGTACTTTATAGACAAGACATCACATTACCTCACTTTATTATCTTAAAGACCCCCTTTAGGGTGTTACATAAGGGTTGGTTCACTTGAAAAAGGACAGTCGTATACATGTGCCTACGGTGACATGTGGGCAGCAACTGTATCCACAAATTCAGATAAGGCAGGGGTGTGCGTCATTTATGAAAGTGACAATACTATATTCTATGAATAAGATAGGCATGCTAGCAAACCTGAAGACAACATTTGAGTGATAACTGCAGCAGTAGAAAAGAAGCAGAGACATTGAATGAGAAAACCAGTAAGGCCCGGGCCTTTATCTTACACAACCCCATAAACTGCTTACAATATACAAAAGGCGGCGAGGTTAGTTTGCATGCTCATAGCGTTCCAAACAAGGTAGCCAAAACGTATAACGTTCCATCCAGCGATTAATTATTAAGCTATAACAAATTTCAGTGTAACTTCACTTTTACTGGTTTCAGTGTCATTTCAGTTTTACACTTTTACACACAAAAAATTGTGCGTGGCTCTGCTATCGCAAACACCAGAGAAGAGCGGAGCTGGGGAAAGCCTAGTAAAGTAGTGGCAAACCTCACAATTAGTCTAACTTTTGCGGGGCTTCCCCATCTCCGCTGGTCTCTGGTGTTTGCGATAGCAGAGTGCCACGCATAATTTTTTTGACATGCCAGTGCAGGATCGGATCAGATCCTTCAGGATCGGATCTCTGTCGACGCTTCCGTGCACGATCAGCTTCTCGACGGCGCTCCAGTAGAGCGGCTTCTTCCTCGGGAGTCCTGACGGTAGTCATTGCTAAGCAAACGTCGTGTCAGTTCTTTTTTCACTGCGAGAAAGAGGACCGCAGAAGCGAGCGCCCATTAGCACCGTTAGTCCCAAGTCGTTGCATGTTGCGAAAGTTCCTGAGCACCCGCAACCCAGGATCTTCCAGTATCCTCTGTTTCCTGGCGCTCAGGATTTCTTCGGGATGTTCTCCGTAGTATCGCGATGAATTCAACCGGCCACGTTCACGAGCCTCCGGATCTTCATTTCTTGGCCTACGCGAACTCTCGGCTTCCCTCAATCTAAACTCTGGATGCTCTCTTCTGCGACGCTTGGTTTCAGCTTCCCTATTTCTCGCTTCAGTCTTTCGGAAGTGACTAGTGTCCAGTTGTCGAAACCTGCCAAGCCTCCGGCAGAGGCATCGGCTGCAGTTACGGACACCGGGCGCGTTCGACGCGAATGCGGGGAAACGCGGTCGGTGTCGGCAGCAGCTCTACGCGTCCCACTACCACCTGCCTCACTCCTCCACTCCACCTCGCATCCGCTACGGTGCAAGATGGTGGTGGTAAGTGGTTCTTGAGGGAAAGGGAAAGGTTGGCGCTATCTTCTGCAGCCCTTGAGGGAGCACGGCTCAGCGCCAATGCAAGATGCTATTTTTATACTCTGCTTTCACTCTCTCTCAGCGTTCTCTCCCCCAGCTCGGCGAAGCTGCGGACGATGCAATGATCTTTATAGCGAGGTGCTAACAACTCCGCTGTAAATATCCACAGTATTAGGAAGCACTTGTGCCCTAAATTGCTTGCTATCATATCAGTTAATTCCGTTAACGCTCAACCGCAGGCACAAAATGGTGCGGCGCCGGTGACGTGGCCAAGAATTATGACGACCTGGGACCTGCCAGAGCCACTGACGCCTGTTGCCGGGAGCACGACCACTCCGAAGAAAACATCGCCGCTTTCCAGAGCAAATACGGCATCAGGAATACGAACCTCTACACTATGTGCGTAATGCCAAATTAGCATACCTATGTTAGAAATTCTCCAAATTACTCTAGGTTTTACCCACCAAATGGTGGGTAAAATTGCCAATCAAATGAATTGGTGTGCTCTGGCACGCATACAAGAGTGGTCCGGTGTTCTTTTGTAAGAACGCAAGTGTTCACTGAGCTTGAATTGACGTTTGTGCCGCTTTGATATTGTATAGCTTGGTGTATCGTATTGTATATTGTATTCTGCCTCATAAATGGGCACGTCATTTGCAGACGAGAGGAAGACAAATTAAGAGAAGAAGAGGTTTTCTATGCCTGCCTTGTCATCACTCATAAGAACCAAGAAAAAAAAAATTAGGCAGGGCTCACAGAAAGAAGCGTCAATAGCCGGATATCTACGTCTTGCAAATGGCGTCAGAGAACACGACGGACAAATAAAGAGGCATCATGACTATAATTTCCTATTTGTCCGTCGTGTTCCCTGGCGCCCTTTGTAAGCAATGAGAAATCAAATAGCTGCAGAATACGCCCTGACCAATGTCTACGTCACTGGGCGGATTACGTTAACCTCGAGGTCACCCTCCTTGCCTATTCAGAGGAACCGTTTATCCATCCTCATTTATCTTCGCTTTAATGATTTTTGTTACATCAGAGTGTTTGTTTCTCAGCTACAATATGGCAGGTTATTAGCAGCCAAGCCTTACCTGTCGCAGTTTATATATACAGGGTGTGCCAACTATCATGCACCAAGATTTCAAAATATGCAAATGCCACGTATCTGGAGGAGAAGGAAAAAGCTTTATTAAAACCAGCACTAAGGCCCAGTAAAGAAGAGCGCTTGTTCCGCTACGACCTGCTGATGATACGCTGAGTCCGAGTGAAGCCAAGCCCTCCAGGAAGGAGGGGAAGGCTATATGGGAAATAAGCAGAGGTAATGACAGTGTTACATGAGTACATGATGTGTTCTGTATCTGCCCTTATCTCCGTACAATCGGGGCAGTGAGCTGTGCTAGGCCATCCGAAGTTGTAGAGCATTAGTGGGGTGAGGAGCGTGTAGTCTGAACTTTGCGAAGGACATGTGCATGTTCCATGTTTAATGAAGGGTGAGGTTGGTAAACAGAACCAATGCAACGTTGTTTGCCGTCGCTTGGAGATACTCAGATTACTTTTGCATTCCGCCTAATTACATAATTAGTCTTAATTAATGAATAAACTTCTCAAATATTATAATTAGTTGAAAAGTGTCTATAAGAAATTGTAGAGCAACACAAAAACTGCAGCTTTCTGTTGATCAATACGTGTTGCATAAAAGTGTTTTTCCGAGCGTGAAAGAAGCACGTGAATACACACAAAGTGCCTCGAGCGCCAAGTCGCGCGGCAATTAAATATAATTTCCGTTTGTAGTAATTTTGTGCTTAAGCTTTAGATAAATTTGGCCAATCATGTTGGATGGTTTCTGCCTTAACTTATTAATGCGATTGCATTATTGGCGGACCTCACGCACTTTGTTGGTAACCAGCTGACAAAAAATGTGGTCCAATCCCAAAGGCAGTGCAGTCTAAAAAAGAAATCCTGTGCTTGTGTAGTTGAAATCCAGCGCTAATGCAGCTCCACGAAGTGAAACCTGGGGAAGTGCGAAGCAGTGATGCACCAGCGTTGTCGGTCGATGCGCGCCTGCAGCTTGGCGTCCATGGCACAAAGGAAGTTCCGGAGCACGCCAACTGCTTATAAAGCCGTGTTCGTTCTCTCTTGCCACATGGCGCGCGCTGATCGGGCGCTGGAGTAGCGCTGGAGTGAGAAGGAATCGAGCGCTTGTGGGGTGGTGGCGCCCTCTCTTGCGCTGCGCGGTACCAGACTGGCATTCGGGAAACGATTTTCACGAGTTTCTGCTAATTAATGCGCTTAATGCTTGATTATTCCTATCTTTTAAAGTATTCTGAATTGTGTTAGTTTATAATGAACCGGTTTTGATCAATTCTGCCCTTGTTTTGACCCCGTTTTGAGAACTCGTTTCTGCACGTGACCACGACGACATGAGATCACATTACAGGCCGACAGCCTGGGCCCCTAAAATGCTTCGTACTTAAAATGTGGGCCCATTCCGGAAGCAGTGCAGTCTAACACCACGTCTCAAAGCGCTAGCTGTCACGATGGAAGAATTCGAGAAACTGGCACATGACGTAGGCGTCAGACATTTCAAAGCGCGAATTTGGAACGAGATGAAGCATGCTTGTGATCGTAGCCTGGTGGTTAGAGCAGTGGGCTGCAGTGCTGGAAGACAGTGGTTCGATCTCACAATTGCTCATGCATTTATTTATAACAATATAGGCAGACTTGACCCACTTTGGAGGTATCTAACAGAAAACTCGAGATGGGTTGAGCTTACGCGATCGCATCACAGTGTTCACTTATTCACAAAAAAGATACTAGGTATGAAACATCTCTTTGATAATGAGAGTGAGCAAGATCGCCCATGATGCACGCGCGCAGCTGTCAAGACGTCACAGTCAGCAAAATTTCGGTATGCTATTACATACTTAAAGAGACAGTGATGCTAAGTGCTGGCGTAGTTCTTACTGCAATTTGTTTTGTTCTATTGATTGATTACGGAAGACAAACAACTGTCGGAGAAACTGTGCGATGTAATCGAAACTACAGGTACTTAAAAGGTTGGCTATACTCTGTCACAGCTTGGTCGTAACTTGATGTACTATTATGAGCAATATGAAAGGGAACACAGGAACGCGTAGAAAATACCCTCAGACCCAGCTATGGGTGATACGCAGCGGCCGCCGTCTGAAACAAAGTGGAAAGGATGACGCTGTTCTAACAACTGTTCGCAATCCCTCCGTGCGTCTGCAAAGTGCGGAACTTCGCATCGCCAGCAGACAGTGATAACACTGTTAGATATTGCGTCACTGACAGCTGGGTGCGTCGATTCAAAGAAAGAATCGGTTTGAAATACAGGGCAAGCTTGGTCTAAGAATACTATCAAGCAGTTGCTCGACGAAAAAAAAAAAAGAGTGAATGAAAGAAAAGAAAATGAATCGGTGTAAGTCACTGCGACGATTACCGTCTTATCGGCTGTCGGACGATACAATAATATCGGTGAAATGACGTAAGCTGCTGCTTTGTAGAAATGCCAGCGTGGTGGGAGTGCCAACAGTTAGTGGAAGAGCACCCTCTTTTCCCCCTTTGTATTTCACAGCGCCATCCGCGTGTCGCCCCAAGTCTGTTTCGAGGCTGTTTGCCACGCGTTCCTGTGTTCCCTTTCATATTGCTCATAATAGTACATGCAACGTTCAATATGTATGTATGTCGTAATATATAAGCTTATGGTCGCTTAACTTACGTCGACTGTTTTGGTTAGACTACGACCAATAGGTTAGGTTCGAAGCATCAGCAGTCAGTGTTTCCTTATTCGAGATAGCTTGCAGAGAACGTTTTGATGTGTTATTTTGTTTCTGTTATTGCTTTCATATATATGTTATATGACAATTAGAATTTGCTTTTGTTGCAGGACTCACTGCAAGGATGACCGAAAATTCTACGGCTGCCTTCTGAATGACAGCAGTGTTCCGTCAGTGGCTGTGGGAAAGATATTCTTCAACATTCTGCGGACCAATTGCTTTGACTACACATTTCCCAAGAAGTGTGTCCAGAACAATGCGTAAGTATACTTGAACAGGAGTCTAGCGAGGCTGTGTAATTTGTACGATGCTTGTACTGAAAGCTGCATGCAGCTTGCAGTACCAATGGGCTGTTAAAACTTTTCTTTCATGACAAGTGTAGTGGTTTGTGTGAGTTGATAGTGCATGATTCTTGAATAGAATTCTGGGGTTTTGCGTGCCAAAACCATCATTTGATTATTAGCCACGTTGCAGTGGGGGACTCCAGATTACCTTTTACCACGAGGGAATCTTTAACGTGCCCTCAATGCACGGGACATGGGCGTTCTTGCATTTCGCCCCCATCGAAATGCGGCCGCTGCGGCCGGGATTTGATCATCCGACTTCGTGCTTAGCAGCGCAACACCATAGCCGCTAAGCCACCGCGGCGGGTATTGCATGATTATTTCTAGGTAGCGCAGGCAAGACAAGCACAAAGATGGGATAGCTACGTGCCTCTCTTTCTCTTCGCTCGCGTCCGTCCACGTGTTACTTGCAGAAAGCACTCTTGCCTATAAATCAGTTTTGTTTGGCTGTTCATGGCTTCTTAGATTCTTTTCCTTGGAGTATGGCTGGAAAATATAAAGCGCGCAAAATTTCTTGCGCTTTAAGGATGAGGAGTCGAACTGACGAAGCGTTTTTCTTGTAAGAACAATTTTCCAATGGTTGATCTCCTTCGCTAATAACATGTCCAACATGACAATTGACTGGCCCGTCCTCTCAGAACAGCTCTAGCATAAGAACTCTTTTTTTTGTGTGTAAAGGGGTGCGGGGAGGCTGATGCGTGGTAACAATTCAAGAAAAAAAAAATGAATGAGTAAAAAGAAGGGGAATCAGAACAATTCATGTTGCGATCAACAAAACCGACCCTTGCTTAACGAATATGCGTAGGTATCAGAGTGGTGTACAGTCACCAGTATATGCCTCGCGATTAGGGACAGCGCGAATAGCTGCAAAATTTCACTAATTGGATACTTTATATGAAATATTAGATCTTAGAAAGCTAATCTAAACATGCGTAGGTTGAGAAGCTATACCGGCTGATTGTGTGTTTTCTGTCTCTAACCGCTAATAATAATTTAATGCCGATCACTTGACCGGCACGCCTTCATTTCTAGTGTATGTTGCTCTCTGCCAGCCATCGCTTGCAGAAAATGAGTACAGTAGTCAAGTTAAGAGTATTAGTGACCGTCAGAAGTCCATGTTCAATCACCTGGCAAGAAAGCAAGCGTTCGTGATACGCATTCGGCCTCTAGGAGCTGCGAAGCTTATATTTACCTAGGCCGAGAGAGCCACAAAGAGAGGAGCGGGGACACGCAAATCATGAAATGAAGTTTATAGACTGATAAAAAGGGGCTTGGAGCACATATTGCCGATACGGCCAAGTCCTGACATTCCCAAGACAGTTTGCCGTTGCCCCTCAAAAGAAAAATGTAGTCATTGCGCTCTACCGCTGTAGTAACCTATGTGTATGAACCTGGCAGATAAGAAATCAAGCTTGAGAAAACGCCAACGGCTTGCAATGGTCAACGGAACGAAACATGATAGTATAGCTTTAAGAGACAGGAACATGCCGGTGTGAGTGATCTATCAAATTTGTGTAGCTCATATTGTAGTTGAGATTAAGTGCAGGTAATGTAGTTTGGCAGGTCAAATATTGCGCAGTGAAATTAGGAGGTAGCCAGTTGGAGTAACGGCTTGGTGCCACGGGAAAAGAAACGCGTTTGAGAACGGCTAAGGGTAAGGTGGTGTGGTGAGGAAGTTTGCGGATGCTGGTGGAGTCAGCTGACGTAAGTAATTGAAGATCGTCGGGAGAGGCATTCGTCCTGCATTGGACATAAATAGGCTGAAGAGAAGAACCTGTGGTTCCAAAATTCACAGGATGTATTGTGTGGCGACGGGGCCTACAAGAAGCGTTCTGAATTATGACTTTTGACGAGAACTTACAAATGTCTTCATTCGGAAGAACTGTCTGGCGGCAGATTTTTCTAATACTTTGTACACTATCACAAAAAGCAGGTTACTTCTCCGGCGAAGCCCACTCCAGCGTACGAAAATCTATATAAAATTGGCCGCTAATTTCCTGACGATTATTCGCTATAGTGAAGAAACAGTGTGGTATTGCCTGCGCGTTACGTTTCTGTATTGGTAGGAAACTGCATTGTGTTCTATTTTTCGCAGGTTCTACATCCCTCTAGTAACCGAAAAGTGCAAAGAGTACAAGCTTGACCCGGCCCAACCCAAGGAATGGCAGACGTTCTCGCCTCCGAACTTCTGGAAGGATTACGTGGCCCGCAAAAAGGCGCAGGCCAACAAGGTGAAGCCCGTCAGCCCGAGCCCAGGGCAGGACGGCGCCTCTGTGCCGGTCACCACGGAGGAACCCGAGGAAGAACCAGAAGAAGAGCCCATTGAGGATGCGGAACCCGACAACTGGCAGAAGCTGGACCCTGCTGACTATAGCCTCGATGCAACTGAGGAGCCCGTCTTCGAGGAGACGACGCCGAGGCCCGCGGCTCCGCGTTCGTCCGGACGGTCGAGGCCTACAGGGTTGAACCTTGGAGGCCTTAACGTGGTTGGGTGAAAGTATGGGCGCACACTGTGAATTATAACTGTGGTGCTTTGTTATTGGCCACTTAGCTGCTAACTACGCAACGCAGCAGCCTCGTAATGGCCTGGCTGGTATGGGCTACGTAGTTGTGCACTGTCACCGCTACAAGAGTCGCTACTAACTGTGAAAAGAACTTCGGATGCGCGCTTAGCTTAGCAGTGGCTGACAGTACAGGGCAAGGAGATGCAATGAATATGTCGTGAAAAAAATGAGAGGAGTATGAAAAATAAAATGAACTTAATATATGGTAGTTTCTGCATGCGAAGCTTTGTTGAATGGTGGAGAGCGAATACTTTCTTATAAGCCACTTTTGGATTAGAAGAATCTACACGTGATCATTGATGCAAGACGCAGGCGATGGGTTCACGAAGAAACGCCACCGCGTTTTGTGGAAGCGCTGCTTTTGAAATCCTATAGTTTGGATTTCTACCTTTGGTCTTAATACTTCTGCGTGAAAGAATGATTTGTGTGTAGGGCATCCTTATGAGGGCTTCTCGTTGTCAGGCACATGGTTTTGTCAGGCCATTGGCTGGCGGCCTTCACTAATAATGGCTGCGATATTGTAGCGATGCCTTATCCGATATTATTCCTTTTGGCGCTTCATCAGTGGCCAGAGTGACACTCCGCCCGCGTAAACGGGATCTGCTGGCCGTGAACGGTGGAGGATAAGAGTGGCGTAGAGTCTAGTGGGAGGCATCGCTACAAAATCACGGCCCATATGTCCAGCATCTGGAATAGTTTGCATTTTGGCATGTAAATTTCTAGCGTCAGAGTATTTTGCGAATAGGGGCCATTGAAAATTTAATAAATATTTATTCCTTCAAAAATATAGGGCAGGTCAGTAAGGCTTTTTTAATAAGCCTACAGCGTCCAACGCTGGCGTCGCCGTCGGCAGCCTGGATTTCGGGCAGCAAGGCGGTGACTGCCGCGTGCTGAAAGCAACGTATCCTAGGATGATTCCCAGTTTTCATGCACTATGCATGTTTTTATTGCAAATTTTCTGATTCATGCTCCTCAAACCTGCTTTCACTGCCTTTCATTATACCTTCTTGAATACAGGCCAGTACCACACTGCGATGTAGTAATGCGATGTAGTAACTTTTGTGGACTACTGTATTCTCGCAGGCAACAGACATTGGAGTTAAAGAAAGCATAGGAAAAATGAACGACTCTTATATTTAATGAACTCAGAAATAATCATGGATGTCTTATGCTTAAGTTACGATAATGGGATATTTTTTTATAAAAAAGAAAATGAAATGTTAATGAACATGAGTCTTGCCGCTGATTGGAGCCGAACGCATGACCTCTGAATGACACGTGCTATGTACTAGCTCAGCTACAGCGACGGCGGCCTCTCCACCTACGTTCTTGGGCATTTATGTACACGTATTTGTAATGCCGCTCTAGGAGTGTTACCCAGTGACACTAATAACCTTGGCGTAGGCTGTGGAACATTCTATAGGCGCAGGTGTTATGTCGTTTGCTGGCAACTGGCCAATTAACCTTTGTATATGCTCCCTCAAGGAATCAAGGCTACCTTGATATACGAGTAGCTTCCGGATACAGTAGGAGAGACGTCGTGGAACTGACTTGTAGCTTACTGCCGCTGACACTCCTCAAATATTATAGGGTCCACACGCCATTATCTTTGATGACGCTTCCAGATGACTGTGTGTGTCCGTTGCTCCAGTTTCAGCGCCCGAAACGTGGCGCCACTGCCGGATGCTTTCGTTAGAATGTTTTGCATGCGAACGTTCAAGGAAAGCTTGACCCAAATTCAAAAGAGGGCACCAGATGGTACGCACGCGTCATAAGCAGCGACACACCATATGTTGAAACACTGTCGGCTGCGTTTCTGCCGTGGTTTCACAGCCCCGATGCAACTGCGTCGGGGTATTCCTGAAGATGAGGAGGGCAACCGGTGAGATATATAATTTTGATTGAGACATGGATCACGTTGGGATAGGTTTGTGCATGTCGCCAGTTAAGTTTACCGCTGCCCGCGTTTGACCAAATTTATTGTTCGCGAGAATATCAGAACCCTCGTAGCTCGACCATAAATATTTGCTGTGTTTGTCATGCATCTTCTTGCTCATGGTTATCATCTATATAGCAGGGTGAATCTTAGCACGTATGATTTTTTTGAAAATTCGTTTTTAGAATTTGCGGCTATCCACATATTTTTTTTCGTAGGATGGATAACCAGTGGACCATTAGAGTTACAGAATGGATATCAATGCATGCCAAGAAAAGGGAAGAGCAGTCGAGGACTGCAGAAAACTAGGTGGGGTGACGAAGTTAAGAAATTTGCAGGCGCAAGCTGGAATCAGCTAGCGCAAGACAGGGGTAATTGCAGATCACAGGGAGAGGTCTTCGTCCTGCAGTGGACATAAATATAGGCTGATGATGATGATGACATAATTATTATAGAACTTTGAAAACTGACCAGCATGAAACTCAACTTAAGATACTATGATCCTTTAAGATTTCCAATCTGATCCGTCTATAGTAATTTAGAGGTGCTACACTGAACCTTACAAATGGTTCCAGCAACCAACAATTTTGTATTCACATTCGCTAGAATTTCAGGCACTCGCAACTTTTCATTATTCAGCTATCAACGTGGATGCTTGGTGGTCACGGGTTCTTGTGCCACCTTTTTTGGGAGGCCACTTTATCGTGGAACTCTTTCAAGTGCATCTGGTCGAAATGACAACTTCACTGTGAAGAAAAAGAAAATAAATCAAGACGCGTTGTCTTTTTCTAGTGTTCAATTTTCCTCTGACACCCGCCTGTCTTTCTGAGTACACTTCCAAGAACGGCGAAGTGGTCTGCATGGTACACTTTTGTTTCTTGTGATCAAAGTCCTGCCCCCTTTACCTTATCTAGGCGGCTACGATGATTAAGGCTTCAGTACTCATGGGAATGTGGCTATTGCGCTAGCAGGAATCGATGCGCTTCCTTGAGAATCAAAATTGTGAGAGAAAAGAAAGCAGGAACAGGTCACCGATAAATGGTGCGGGCAGCCTACGAGCTCCTAATTTCGCGATGTTTGCTTTAACTCAGAACAACCAGCCATCCGCGCTGTTGGTAAGCGTTTAATAACGTATCTAATCGATATAAATATAGCAAGACGACTAATAGGTTGAATCGCAGAGAGTTAAAGAGGGAGGCCTTGCCTCTCGAGCTCCGACGTTGCCTGGTGGAAACTAAGTGGAACGGATTATGGGCATGAAATGTTTCGTGCCAAACTGCAACAATGAGTATGAGTGGTGCAAAGACAAAGTTTCGATGTTCAGAGTCCCAAAAGACTGCAAGTTCAGAGTCGACTGCAAGCGTGGCAGGATTGCACAGAGTGTGAAGACCGAGTCCTGCGACCAGAACACTACTTACTATATGCGAGAAGCGCCTCCATGTAAAGTACGCGGCTGAGAAATGAGTGGCAGTGCACAATGGCGTTGATCTAGCCAGCACGTACAGAAGAGCAAGTTTGAGAAAGCTGGCTAAGCTCGTGTAAAGCCCAGCTGCGAGGAAGGCTACGTGGGGTACGTGACTTCTGCACATGAACTGATATTGTTTCGGGGAGATGTTCTAACAAGGAGTTTATTTACGCTACACGGATAGATGGTAAGTGTGACTACAACAACAAAGATGCCTGACCGGAGCCACACTTTGTCCTCGTTGTTCTCCGCTACAGTTACACAGCTGCTTCTACAGGGTGTTCCAGCCACATTGTTTCGGGCACCTCCATTTTCCCGCTTGCAACCTCGCCGGTTGTCTGAGAACAGCCAGAGTTTTACGGATTCCAGGGGGACCCCATTTTGTGGGTTGAAACAGCCAACGCACTCGGTGATCGACATGCCTGGCCCGACAACACGATATGGCTGGTTGCAGCGGGGTGGCTTCGAGGCGGCGCCAGGGCATGGGACAACTACGAAGGTCACAAGTACAGCTCCTGGGCACAATGGCGCGCAGCTTTGATGGCTGTTTTAAGCCATCTCGCGTGTGCCTCCGACAAGCCCGAAAAGCACTGCTCCACGGACGGAGCTTGTGAGATACACCACCTTCACGAAACAGTCGTGCTGGGCAGCGCCTGAATAGAGAGGCCCACAGGCTCCCCCGCTGCAGTCGCTGGCTCACCGGGTGTCAACGTTGGCTTCACCCTAGATGGTGGTAAGTGTACGAAGAGCATCACACCTACTTTGACATGGCCGTCTACGCCAGCCGAGCTTCTGCGACTGCTACCCAGCGAAGCCTGGGAGCAGCACCATCTCGCCACTGCAGTTGCACGCAACAAGGTTTTGGCCGATAGGCTCCTGGCCTGCCCCGCTGTTGACCTCGGATGCAAGAGACTTTTGCCGCCTCGAGTCTCGGACTCTGCGTCGGCATCCCACGCCACGCAATCACTTCCAGAGACCGAGACCACTTTCCGTCCACAGCACTCCGCGAAGCGGTTGCCAAACTCATCTACGCCGGGGCGCATGGAAGTGCCGATGCTACCACTCCAGTATCCGGACCTGTCCACTGGTTACAACACGGAGACGCTTCCTGGCTCGTCGGAGCCACATCCTTGGATGTCAACGCAAGACGCAAGCCGCGCAAGGGACCCAAGATGCGCAAGATACCACTGCAACAGACCATCGCAAGAGACCACAAGACACGAGCATAAGACCACAGCGCGCAAGGCACGCAGTATTTCATCGAACTCGGCTGATTTGAGCGCATCTGCGAGCCTCGATCAGGCAGCGGGAACGCTGCGAAGAAGCATGTGACGGTTTCGCAGAGCGGCTGCTAATCGTGCAGGATCTCGTGCCTTATGTGCCCAATTGTGACAGGATAATCGTCGGCGAGGCCTGTCACCAGCCCGCAAGAGCCAGTGCCACCCGCCAGAGGAGCTGGTTGCGCGCTTGACGGCTCACCCATGACGACTTCAGTACTTGGACAAGTTGCCTGCATGTTAAGTTGTGTGGTTGCTAGCCGCGCCCAAAAACTTGCAGCGTGGCTGAGTGTGAAGACGAAGTGCACTTTGCTTAGGGGGCTCGCTCAGCGACCGCGGGAACAGAGGAAGAAGACGAAGCAGAGTAAAGCAGGCGATCGCAGGGGCGGCCTCTTGTCTGCTACTCTCTTTTACAATATATATGTACGCGTATTTACATACATACATACATACATACATATGTATATACATACATACATGCATGCATGCATGCATACATACATACATACATACATACATACATACATACATACATACATACATACATACATACATACATACATACATACATACATACATACATACATACATACATACATACATAGATTTCCTCACTATAACACCTAGAGGGCAATCTGGTGCCAACGTCTATGGCAGTTTCTTAAAGGGCACTGTGCGGTCATGGCAATGACGGGATGTGTGTCCGCGAGGCTTGTGTTGGCTGGTGTTGTACGAGGCTTCGTCTAAAACGTAGATATGGCTACACAAATAATGCGCTCTAAAAGTAAAATCTACAAGAAAAGCTTTCATTCACCCCTATTACATCTCTGAATAAAGTTTACTAACCTACAATGCATAATCAACGGAAGAAAAGCAAGAACAGACGACAAGTTGTTTCAAAGCGAGCGATAATCTTGTATGTCCAACTTTAGTGGCCAGCTGATACATTTTACGTTTTGTATAATTGTGCATCGTATAATGTCTTCAAAGTTAAACAAAACATGTTTTCGTTTAATAATCACACTAAAACAGCTGTTTACGTGCTGTTCTAGAAGAAAATGAATCTTTATGACAGACGGGATGGTGCTAGTCAGGCTAGTCTTCAAGACGTCCTGGCTCTCCGAGAACGATGCCAATCCAAAGTCACAATATACCGGCATTCCGATGCATGCCACAGCGCAGCGGCGCCAGATTTCACTCTCGGTATTATAGTGAGAAACTCTCTCTCTCTCTCTATCTCTCTCTCTCTCTCTCTCTCTCTCTATATATATATATATATATATATATATATATATATATATATATATATATATATCCACTCTTTGCCTTATTGCCAGAACCGACAAAGCAGTACATGTCCTGCGTCGGCAGAGTCCCGATAGGATGCGAACACGGAACGAAGACTTCAGAAGGTGCAGTTTGTTGTTTTGAAAGCTTGGGCTGTTCCATTCAGAGAACGGATGTCTTTTACAAGCATGTGCAGTTAGACATAGAACGGCGTCTCAGCTTCTCGACGTTATCGATTAAGGAGTATTTTATAGCGGTAGTATTGGGGGGAGGAGTTACGGAGTCGCCATCTCTCGGAAGCGCCTCGCTTGCGTAGTATGAGGGATAACGCTGCGCGCTCCTCATAAGTTTGGGTATCGGCGCTCAATAAAAACAATACGCGGGAGCCCTCCTGGCCATTTCTCTAAGCACTCTCCACACGAGGGAAGTTTCTTACTGTCAAAATAATAATCTTGGGCAAACAGAAAGCGCAGAATAGTTTACAGGCGCTATCTATTTTCCGAATACGTCCAGTGAACGCCCACTGTGCGCGGTCCCCGCGATGGAGTCACCGAACTAGCTTCTTGCGTGAAAGGTAGGCACTCGCTGAGAGCAGACTATGTGAAATATGTTCTTATAGTGTGCTGTCTGTAGAACCAAATGAAGCATAACAGAATGAAGCCTTAATGCAGTGAGCGCACGGGTTCGCAGCGACCGACTGCGCGCCTGCATGCGAGCGCGTTTTCGCACTGTGCCGTGAGCTTTACGTCGCAACATATGAACATTTGACAGTATACAAGCAACCATTGTTCCGTGGACGCGATCAGAGCTGTTCAAAAATAATTTCATTATAACTAGGGTCTTCAACGCTTACGCGGCGACTCGTGATGTGCCATCGCGACGATTCAAACATGTTTTTTTCTTTTCTTCTAAATTCTTGGACATTTCAATATCGTTTTTTTTTCTCAAGTTGCGTCGCACTGTATGTTTATCGGTCTTCTCAGCGAGGAATTTCCCGCTGCTTTTTTTTTGTTATTCCAGTACATTCATTGTTTGGTGCTAACACAAACATGAGCATATGCCATGCCTTTTTTAAATGTGCTTCTTACCGTTGCCCTTCCATTCCAGTGAACTTGCCGGTATCTAGCATCAGCAAGTTGATAGACCGAGGATTCGTGACATTAGCCGGGCAGCGCGCGCGGGCGAGCGTCTCAGTGCGCGCTTTATGCTACTCACCGAACATCGCAGCCCCGACTCCGTAGCAGAAATCTTCCGCGCGGAAGTGCTTTCTACACACCCGAGTTGTAGCCGTTGGCTACTTGCCGGTTCTAAGTTTCGCAATCCAAGCTACATGCAGCGTCTTGACCTGCGGGTATGTGTGAAGGCTGACACCGGGCTCCGTTGCGTGCACGTCCGACACTGCGGTACCGAGCAATAGCCTAACATGTCGGACGCCTTCAAAGGCAGCCACTACCTGTTACATGCTTTCAAGTGTTGTCAAGCAGACACCCGAAGCGGAAAAACATCCCCACGTAATCAGAACCGTAGCGCAGGTGGGACTAAACTTTAGTTATCAGCTCGCTTCAGCACTTCTGAAGCAGACGACGGGGCCGCTGTGTCCACGTGATCACTCATACCACGTCACGCCGACGGTGGCGCCAGCTTTTCCAGTGGTAGAGCTCGCCCCAATATTTTGTTAACAAATAATGACTGAAGTATGCCACTTAGTAACCATTTTAGTTCTCTTCTGTGTATCCCGAAATCTACTTTCAACTTTTCGTGTTCCATCACAGGCAGACCGCTCTTTGGGAGGACAGTCGCATCCTTGCTGATATTACAGGCGGCAAGTTCTGGTGGCGGGAGCATGGAAATATTTGAAAACAAGAACCCGAGTCACGCAGGCGGAATAAAAAGCGTGGGAAGCCTCTTCAACTTCATTATGCAAGCGTATCAGATTGCTCACATTTCACAAAACAAAACGTATGTACCCCGTCTTTGCGATAACTTTCTCATTATTCCTCATTTTCTCATATACAAAATGTGTAATTCTTGCCTGTTGCTTCACGCCCGACGAATATGTCTTCAAACATTGAACATTTTGAGTATTCAGTGTTTGAAAACACACACACACACACACACACACACACACACACACACACACACACACACACACACACACACACACACACACACACACACACCACACACACACACACACACACACACACACACACACACACACACACACACACACACACACACACCACCACACACACCACGCACGCACACACACACACACACACACACACACACACACACACACACACACACACACACACACACACACACGCACGCACGCACGCACGCACACACACACACACACACGCACGCACGCACGCACGCACACACGCACACACACGCGTGTGTGTGTGGGTTTGTAGCCGGTGAGCTTGTCAGGCGTATCTACTTGGAATGAATTTCCAGAATGACACCAGTTTGGAGATATGCGTCATAAAACTCGCCGTAATATTGTGCTGTCGTTCCACTTACTGTTGTGCCAAAATGCTGTTTTATATATTGAAGCACAAAAGAAACTGGAACGCCCATGTATTTCGTCCCACACTTTGGTAAATGATATCTAGAAACTGGTGTCATCCTGGAAATTCATTTCAAGTGGATGCGCCTTGTAAACTCACCGGCAACAATTCGCAAATTGCAATATGTGTCATACAGTAATTAACTAAGAAGTTGATTAGTCATTTTTTGTTAATTAGTTGAATATGTGTTCCGACTTCTCGTGTTACTAATGTCCGCCTCTTCGAATAACCCAGCTCAACGATAAGAATTATGCTATCTGCCAGAGGCGATTTTTAAATATTCCGTAAAACTTAAACATGAACACCCTGCATATCTAGTGCCCCTGAATAGTCCGTAGATTAGCTTTCACACTTAAAACCGGATGCCTCTGATGGGCTTCGTGAGGACATGCTGGCAGGCTAGCTAGTCTGGCATGATTACCTATCTTATACAGCAACGGATGGGTGTACTGGTCCTTCGTTCGTTGATAATTATGTAATTATTTGATGTGGTCGCGTCTACAACATGTCATGAGTAATATTAAGTTAAGCAACTATAATATTTATAGTATTTAAGTATTATTCATAGTATAGTATTATAGTTCTAGCTGACAGTGTTTAGAAGTATAGTGTAATATTTAGAGTATTTTTCAAACCTATATATAAGCGAGTTCCGCCCTTTTAGAATTTTTTCATTAGGTACTTTGCTATCAGACACCAGGTTTAACAGATATTTAGCGGGTTAAGTGATTGCTGCGGGAAAAAGAAGCAAAAACACGAATATTATTAGTTAGCACGCACGCATATGTGTGCAATTCTGCAAGACAGTTGGCAATGGCACGAAACCTTCCCTCCGCGGCGTTAAACACATCTGGTTCACAGAAACCGCACGTTTGCTTAAGTTGCAGAGCAGCTGTGTTCTTCAGTTTTACATACACAGGTCACCGAAAGCATTCGTAGCCGATTGTAAAAATCAACCAACCGGCAGCTGGTGGAAAGGCTTTAGGAGCACGTGACGTGCAGCGTCAATTCATTGCCGAAAGAAGGAGGCCACGCTGCAGTTGCGTATCGAATCTTGCTCAGTAGTATGAGTACCAACTCCGCCTGCAAGAGCGTGCATTTAAGGCTTGTCAATGCCAAAGGACCGTTGTTTAGGCAGGTGAATACCTGACGCTGCTTCACCTGCACGGAGAATTTAGCACTTGGAGATGAAACTGAGTTCACATTTGGCGAGTGAGAGTCATGGCTTACATAGAACAGAATCTATTTTTTCAAATTTTTCGCATATAGAAGACAAGACATGAAACGTAATCTTCCCTGCATTTGCTTCGTGTGCTGTGCGTAAGTCGTCCATTGTGTTCCTTTACTGGTTTTGCTGCATGAGTATGGCTTATTGGGGATGACGAAATTACGAACAGTAGTGGTTGTAGTGTCATCGTAATGGTAGTGAAACTTGGTGCTTATTGTGCTTTGTTCATGTCAGGTAGCGAAAATTGCGCTGAAGGATATTGGATATTGCATAGAGCAATGAGAAAGCTTAGTTTCAAACCAGCGCTGCGTGTATTTCCCTGCCCGTGTTCGTCAATTGCTGGTTTAGTATTTCACAAGGCATGAAAACATTTCGTTTTTGTTTTCACGCATGCTGAGTGTAAGGGCTCACTTAAAGACGAATATACAGCTTATGAATGCAATGATGACGATGATGAAGTGGTGGGGCTTATCGCGCCAGCACTAACAGGCTGCTTTCGTACTTCTTACTGCAATAATTTTTTTATCGCGTCTGCCAATTCATGACAAGGCAGTCATTCATTGTCAAAAGGTCCGCAACACCATATGATAGCGCTTTCAGTATTGCCAAGATCAATCAATCAATCAATCAATCAATCAATCAATCAATCAATCAATCAATCAATCAATCAATCAGTCAATCATATTTTGAGTAAACAGTGTTGCGGGTGACGCTTGCAGCAAAATTTTGGCTGAGAAGGAAGTGGCTACTGTTAACAGTCTCGCTTCTCAGATAGTGATTGGTTTCTACAAGCATCCGTTTGTATCGCTTTGCTGCCACTGCCCCCTGCATAAATGCGGGCGAGTGGAGATTACTGCTAACTTCTGTGTGACTGGCTTTAATACGGACCCAACGAGTGCGTTTTTTTTTTTCAGGCTGACAACGAAGGTTGTGGCATCGACAAATGAAGGCAATGTGACTTATGTGACCTCTGAGCAAGTGAACGAGATTGCTTCTGCGTTCCGGAATATCACTGCATGGCATGAAAAGCAGATCAAACAGGCATCTTCAAAGACGAACAGGGGGCCAAAGGTTTTTCGTCAACTGAAGCTACTCTCGTCTTGTGCAGCTGTTCTTAATGACCACATTAAAGGTCTTTCATCAGCGATGGACTTGAAAGATCTTCTCATGTTTCCAGGTATGAAGGACGGTATGCTTTCTGCGGTGTGTAAGTGAACGTAGAGGTACATTGAAGCGGATATGAGGTGGTGTCTTATAAAAGTTGAACTGCCTTGTTCAACTGTTGTTGAGCTAAAAGTAACGGCACCACAGTTCCTTGGGAATGGCAATTAGTGACAGAATCTGTTGAAAATCACCGTTTCATACATTTTAAAGTTTTTTATACTACAGAAATGTATGCTTGCAGGGGGCGATATAGCCTGAATTTTAAAAATTAAAGGTAAATTTACCAGCGATGGTGGACTATTCGTCCGCGACAAGCAGCGAGAAAATAAACTTTATTTACAGCTTTCATGCAGGAAAGCTTCGTCCGCTTGTTGTAATTGTAGGTTATTTGTTTGTCTGTAATAAGAAGGCAGCTTAACGTTAGCCTTCTACGGACGTACAGCTTCACAGGCATGCTGCGATAATTTCAGGCACAAAATGGTGTGGAAGAGGGAATATATCGGAACATGAAAATGACCTGGGTCCGCTGCGAGGAACTGACCGATGCTGCCGCGATCATGATCACGCCGTAGAATCCATCGAACCGCTCTCCAAAAAGTACGGGATAGTGAACACGCGCTTGTGGCCCATGTAAGTGCTTTCTCTCGTACCCGCTCGGTACGGTCCAATATCAACTTCTATCTCAACGTCTAATGATTAAGTACAAGTAGTAACGTGAACAAGCTAGTGTCTTCAAAGAAGCGCGGTGGTTCTGTGGGAATTATTCACAATATCTTACGGCAGCCGAGGCAGTCTATTGAACCATGTATTCCAGCTTGCGTGTATGCTGTCACTTGTACTTTGCGTCCTTGCGAATGCGGTGAAATAAATGAAAAATCGGCGCATGGATAGCAAATCTGTTGTATATGGATGTACTATCGACCAAAAAGTTTACGGACCAAGGGATCTGACAAAAAGTTGAATATTTCCTCAGCCTCAAAACGCAGCCTGGTATTCCTATTTCCAGCCTCTACTGGTATATGCGAATAACTTTGTATGTACGGTTTTACTGGCTACCTTTAAAGGCTGCTCGGATATTTAGCGTTTTCTGAGATCCTGTGGTCCTTAAACTTTTAGGGGCGAAGCTTCTTAGGGTGTGGGTCGTTCCCTCCTCTGTAGTAGTAGTAGTAGTAGTAGTAGTAGTAGTAGTAGTAGTAGTAGTAGTAGTAGTAGTAGTATGTAGCCACCTCTAGTTTATGAATTGCTCAATAGATGGCGTTGTGTGTCCGTATATGTATGTATACGCATATATACATATGTACATATGTATATGTATAGTATAACCGGAAGCCGACTTCCGCTACCGTTTCCACTTCCGCTTCCGGTTCCGCTTCCGGTTCCGCTTCCGGTTCCGGAAGCCATCTTCCAGCTTCCGGAGAACGCTTCCGGCGTTTTTCTCTCTCGTCCGTAGCTAGGTGTGCTGCGGTGCACAAGGGCGTTCGTTCCCGACGCGCGCTCTCTTTATCTCTCGTCCGTAGCTGTGGTTTACCCGAATGATCCCCCGGAGCTTCGCCCCACTCATCATCATTCACCCCGTGGATATGCTGTGATTTTTTTTTTTGGTCGGTAGTACCTTCATTGAGTTCAGCGGTATCATGTCACAAATGTATTGTTTATGAAAAAAAAAAAAACAAGAACGACCCACTTTATCTTCGTTTGTATTGGTAGAGTAGTTTACAGCTCCTTCTGGCTTCTATCCATGATGTAAAAGAGATGCCATCAAGGACATCAAAATTTTTCATCTGACTTGGGACTGCTTGCATGATGCAATGAGTTGGGTTGCACAATCTGATATCTGAGAAATCAGGTTTGCTAAAGCCTTCCCTATTTTGAATGCTTGCGATATTTTCATGGGCGCTGACTTTCATGTGAGGTGCATTTGCAGGACGAACTGCGCAGACGACCAGAAATTTTATGACTGCCTGTTGAATGACGACAGTGAAAGCCATCTGATGTCGGCATGCGTCGGAACAATATACTTTAATATACTTGGTGCCGAATGCTTCAAACAAACGTATACTGTTACTTGCGTAAAGTATGAAAGGTATGTGAACTTACTTTTACACTCTCGAAATCTATCAGAAAGCAACGCTGATTCTTTATCGATGTCTTGTCGTCCTTGCACGTCTCAGAATTGCAAGAAACAAACGGGAAATCAGAAAACTGGCAATATTAAGTGGGTTTCTGCTCCTTTTGCTAGTAATAAAATTCTAGGAATGCAAGCTAACTTTATTCATAATTTATTTATATGTATTGTTAATTCTTACTGAGAATATAAAAGTAATTTTGATGGAGACGAATGCGGTCTCCTGTGATCTACACTCTTATACAGCAAGATGCTGTTGCTGCATAATGCTGTCTAAATTTGATGACTCACTTTAACAAAAATATTTTGTATAACTTTAGCACGCCATTAGGATGTGAAAGGTTTACTTCCACTTAGCTGTAGCGGTATATTGCTATATAAATTTGATGATATTTGAATGTAATAATAGACGTTGTTACCATGATTTGTCATAGTAATCAATATTGATGTAACTTGCAAAATTGCGCACATGTATGGAATATGCTGTCAAACCGGTCATTTGCGGGGGCTGAGACTTTTGTTGGGCTTTACGCCTTTAGTATCAGCCTGTCCTCGTTTCAATAAACGAGAAATAAAATTCGCTTCAATTCACCATGAATGAAAATGCAAGCGATCACATTCAGAAGTTCAATGCAGGTATCGCTTAAGAAGGCCACATTTATATTTAGGTAATGAACGAATAGCGTGAAATACTGATTATCAAACGATATATCCTGCTGATATTTTCTGTTCTTTGAAATCGTTAAAGAGGAGCACTACGCTTATAGGCACGGGTGTGTATTAAGCCGATCACATGTCAACGTCGACACATGCTGATCTCCACGTGCAGTATTCGCAACAGAGAAGGGTTGTGATTGCAAGAGTCTTATTCTATGCCACAAAGCTATAGAAGCTGGCTTCTTGCTCAATCGCATCATCAGATGGAGCTTAAAACAGCAGGAAATCGTGACGGCACGATATTATAGCGAAAAAGGACCAGAAGTTTTCTGGCTAACACTTGAAAGCACCGTTGGTTCTGTCAGGCTAAAACTTGAAAAATTCTACACACGATTCCGTGACAACTTCTAGAGGCAACTTTAACTATTATTGAAGGCGGGATTGCGTAGAAAGAGCAGCAAAATATAAAGCTAACAATAAATGTGCAAACGCAACATCCTACTGGCATCGGCGAGAGGTTTCCAGAATGGAAATCAGTAAGTATGGGGAAGTTTGCTGTAGATGTGCATTGATAGTGATTAAAACAATCTCGGAGGTGAGTAAAACTATGCGGGGAAAGAAGGACCACATATAGGTGTAGGTGTATCCACATATAGGTAAAACAAGCGGTGAAACTGCAAAGATAGGAATAATAATATAAGTCCGCAGTCGTTATAGTTAAGAGGTGCACTGAGTGTGGTAATGCAGAGTAAATATAATGAGTGCCTTTTCAGTGTCCATACACCATGAATAATTTGAGTATTTCATAAATTTATTAGCTTTTGAAGATAGATTGTGTCAAGTTCATATCTGAAAAGAGGTCGCCATTCTACAAAATTTTGGCCAGGCTGGAGAAATGTTCCGCTGTTAAATATATAGTTTTGTGTCTAATGTTGTAAATTCGAGCATCTGTTTATCTATATTCAGTTTTCATAGAAAAAAAAATAATCCACCGTTCGCATACCTTTGGCTCGCACGAGTGAGAGAGAGAAAAAAAAGGCATACATTTCCACTGGAATACAGCTTTGTATTTTCCAACTTTTGCAGACGGCTTCTTCACGAAACAACGTGCCGAAAATTCAAGATTGATGCATCAAAACCAACATGGGAACTGTCGCATACAAAAGACTTCCTTAGTGCCTACCTCTTGAAGGATTAAGATGCACCGACGTGCCAGGGCGTAAATAAATAAATAAATAAATAAATAAATAAATAAATAAATAAATAAATAAATAAATAAATAAATAAATAAATAAATAAATAAAAGTACGTGGCTGTGAGATTGCTGGCTGTTTTTTTACGCCATAAGCTGTTATGGGCTCAATCCAATAGTTGTTTTATTTGCCGCTGTTGTCCGCCGCCGTCGGTGTCCGTGGCAGCTATAGCAAGGGATGAGAAAAGAAATGCCCAGTTCCCACCAGGATTGAACCTGGGCCCTATGCGCGGGAGTCAGCTACTCTACCACTACGACACGGCAGCGCTTGCGAGCTGCTACGGCAACATGTCCAATACAGGCGTCCTAGCACGCGAGGAGTCACGCGATGTGAGATGCACGCCACGTAGCATCGATACGGTGCACACTTTCCATTGCAGTTGCATATTATTGCACCAGGTGGCATGCCTGTAGCAGTTCCATCGTATCATGGCACTTGTCACGCGATGTGAGATGTGCGCCGCGCAGTCTCGGTACCTCTATTTACTCTTCGGTACATGTACGTTATGACACCTGCTCGCAATATAAGAACCGCTGCTGAATAAGCGAATGGTAGAGCTAAGCGTGCGGCTGCCACTAGTCAACGTCGGGCTCAGCAGGCCGCTGTGCAGAGAGCAACAGAAGCCGCAGCTCGCAGTCGACGCCGGGCGGACAGTTCACTTCGTTCTCGTGAAAACGACGCAGATATACTTCGCCACGAAGGCCATCTAGTGCGTGCTGCCGAAAGTGCGGCCCGGCAGCTTCGTCGCGAAGACCCTCAAACGCGTGCTGTCGAAAATCAGGTTTCTTGGCGAACAACCTCACGTGCGTACAGCCGAAAATCAGACACGGCAGCTTCACCGCGAAGACCCTCATGTGCGAGCAGCCGAAAATTAGGCCCAGGAGCGTCGCCGCTTCGGGAGCAGTTTAGGACGGTCTGCCATGGAGCCGCTCTTCAAGCGTACACTGTGACTGTGCTGCGTGTGCCGCTCATGCCTGTGACATCTATAAAGACAGCCTCTTCCTTCGACTTTTGCACTGCTGCTGCTGCTGCTGCTGCTGCTGTTGTCTAGCACGCCGCGTCGGGGGGTGGTTCAGAGCGTGTGTATACATGGTAGGAGCATAACAGAGAGGAAAGTCGACGCGAGAAACTAGTTTGGACCTTTACATCGCATGACATGTGCACAATGCCTTCTGGAACTCTCTGGGTGTGAAAAGCATTGCAGAAACTGCAGTGCTTACCTCTATACTAACGTGCAAGTCCAGAGGGAACGTATATAGAACTGTAGAGAGGAGGGGGAGAGGAGGCAGATAAAGGGTAGAACCGATGCAGTCACGAAACGAGTGAACAGCCTTACCGCTCTCGCAGTTACCATGCAGGGGGAGAGGGCGGGAGACAGAAAATATGACGTGAGAAGGGAAACAGCGGTTGCGGGCAAACTGAAGGTATGGTATGGTACGCTTTGGCTGTTTCTGAAAAATAAACACCCTGCAAATATGTCAAGCGGACAACTGATGTAGGGCGTGCAGACGCAAAGCCGGATTGAAACACCGTATGGTCTGGGCGACACTACGGAAGCGGTCCAACGTCAAATCAAGACGTCTGTGCCCGGTTATGGCATTGCACGAGGTCGCGGGTTCAATCACGACAATGGCAGCCGCCTTTCGGCAGGAGCGCAATATAAAAACGGTAGTGCCCTTAGATTTAGGTGCACGTAAACCAACACCAGGGTGTGTGAATTAATCCGGAGTCCACCGCGTGGCCTCATAATCTGATCATGGTTTTGGCACGTACAGCCCCGCAATTCAATGAAAGTTAAACACTTCTGCCACGATGCGATGTGCCATGTGTGGTAATGATAAGGCTCAACTGTCTTGGATATTATGCAAACACGTCTCAAGCAAACACGTCTCCCTTTATGTTCTGTGTACTAAGCAGACAAACAGCAGTGGTGCACGCAAGGTAACGTTTAACTCGCAACTCTCGTATTAGACTAAACGCTGAAGAAATAGCACATTCGCCGCTAACATCGCCGCTAATTATCGTCAATCAAAGCAAACAGCATAGAAAGCTTCGCTTGCAAACATGCCCACAATTATTGTTCTAAAATATTTTAAAATTAGATATATGCTTGTTCCGCCAAGCCACATATTTCTCTTTCTGCAGCAAAAAGTTTAGCGTTTCTTAGGGCTGACTTACGTTCAAACCGCACGCCACACCGAACGCCTGCGGACATGCGGAAAACTGCGCATGTCGCACACATCTGCACAAACTTAGGTTTACAGTGCTTGTGGGAACCCAGTGTAAACCGAAGTTTGTGCGCCTATGTGTGACATGTCCAATTTTCCGCACGTCCGCACACGTGCGGCCGGCGTTCGGTGCACTTGCGGTTTGAGCGTAAGTCGGCCCTTAATAGCTTCGGCCACTAAAGCGATACATTATGGCAGGTGGATTTACATTCTTATTGAGCAGCGAAACACACGTATGGGATTCTGTTATTTATTTTCAAAGGATGCGCGAGCATATGTCGACTTACCAAGTGAATGAAGGCAAATGATAATGACTAGTGAACGTCCATCACGACAATATAATATTTCTTGACAAACCGCAGAAATCTTTCCAGCCGTCCATGCCAATACGCGGAACCTTGTCTCAAACACTTTTCTCCACCTCTTACCCTGAGCACCTTTCCCCAACTACTACTGTGGAGTGGTGGACCCAAGCCATCGGCTTCGAGAGCCAGTGCTGAAAACTCTACCTGCGACAACAACGACAGTTTTCTATAAAACAGGTTTTCTTTCAACCATTACTGATTCCTTTCTTGAAAAATATAGCTATTTCTGAAAAGATCGTTCAGTGAAGAACGCGAACTTAAAACGTGGTGTAGCGCGTGAATGTTTTGGAGGATATTTTTCTTCCATATAATTTCGAAACTCTTTTTAACTGCACTGCATTTTTGTTTCTCAAGAAGTTCAGTGAAAGTGGTTGTTCTTTACCGGGTTGAATAAAGCACAACGTGATCTAAAAGAAAAACAATCTTTAGAGAGGATATCGAAATAGTTCCCACTGTTAACACCTTTGTACACAATACTGAATGGCAAAAAATATCTCGGAAGGTTTCTCAGCTTAGCAGTTTTATTAGACAATATATAGTTCTCGCCTTCTTAAGATTTCTTCAAGAAAGCTCAAAATAGGCATAAAAATTCCCAGTAGCACCCTAACAACTGTTAACAAACTGCATGAGTTATGTAAGGAAGAACTCTCTTCCGTCCGGGGTGCAATGTCAATACAGTACTTAAGCCTCTGGAAAATGTTTGTTTTGAAAAATTGCCGGCGTCAGACATCCCTGAACATGCATTTGGCCTGTCTGCGAAATGATTGACGAAGTTTCTGAAAATTAAATCTTGTGTATGGTTGGGCGATAACAACGCGAAACCAAATGTTGCGGTAATGGAGGCAAATTTTATCCGCAGACAACTTGAGCCTGGCTATAGAGGCTGGCTATTGCTCCACCTGAGCTTATCTTGCAATGTCACTGGTGTTTGTTGCCGCAAGTATAGGAAATCAGTGTCTCCTAATAACGAAATAGGAGAACATGAAGATTCATTGCGGGCTATGATGGACCCTTGCAAAACACAATGTGCTCGAGGCAAGCATGTGGACAACTTTCCTTCCATGTTTTCTCAAAGAGTGCGTACCTTTGCCGGGGTAAATTGGGTGTGAGCACATATAGGGTTCGATGCCTCCTTTCTCGTTGCATGAAGAACAGAATAAACAACGGGCACGCCCTGTCTTGAATAATCATGCTTGCGGATAGGCAGATCATAGCGTTATTGAATGCCGTCCAATTTACGCAGGTTGCCTCTAGACAGAACCACTTAGTTACGCAAGACTCATCTGGCGGAACCCCAAGGGACCTGAATTCAGTGCTCATGACAGGTTTCTTCACTTGACAACCGTGAATTTTTGTAGGATCTAAAAGTGTCGCATATGCAAAAAAAAAAAAAAAAAAAAAAACTGTCGCCAACATCTTCAGCTGTACCAATGAGGGTGAGGGAATCTACTGAAACCTAAACGTGAAAGCTTTGCTAGTGAGCTTGAAGTTTGGAGTGCATGAGTATTTAATATAGGGTGGTAAATATTTTAGCTTTATGTGTACCAGATAGAAACGGTGTCTGTTCTGGATACAAGAACCTAAAATATGAGATTCTATCAACGGCCAACTCACACACGACGATGATATTTTAAAACGTAAAGGTATGTCGGAAACAAGTAAGACATCACAAGGGGCGCCAGTTCCAGAACGCTATAATCGCTGTGGCTTGCTTATTGACTGCTAGTTAGCGCTCTAGTGTCTTGCTAAGAAACTTGCTCAGAAAGAGAAAAAGAAAAAAAGAAAAAAAAGAGAAAAAGAAAAACACGAGTGCTTGTAGCCTAACACATCTGATATGCACAAACTTAACTTATCAAAAATGACGTAATAATTTAGCCACGAAATTTAAGCCATGGGTGAATAGCGCATCATGTTGCAACCTCCCACATTGTCTAGTATTTTTTAGCCGCTTATTTTCCAAGCGAGTGATTGCGTTAATAGTCGTTTAGATCTGCATAAGAACTATACTTGTAAATATGGCTGTCATCTTGCTGACCAGTGCTGCCCTGTCAGGATTCGACAGGTTAGATAATTGAAAAGATATACCGCGTTTGTTTTCTGGGCTTCAAAACCGTTGAGGAACGAGAACGTAGGCTACCTTATAGCCGGCAGTACCAAACCCAGTTAAGAAGGCTACCCTTTCTTCATTGGACACACACAGACATACCGCCATATACAATATACAGATACATACGAAGTTTACAGAAGGAATATAATCATCAACAACACAATAATGAAGCTAACTAGATGCGTGCACCCATGTTAATTATTAGAGTTGATTACCACTGGTCAATAGAAAAGTTATTATACGCGCACACAGGATTGTCATTTTTCTAATATTCCTGAAAGAGAACACTTAATGAAAGTAGAGTTAGCAAAAATCTACATGGGGTTAAATGAAATAAATGAACCTGCTGCCAAAAGGGGAAATCCGATATGGTTGTCAAAGCACATCTTTGTTTCGCAGTCATGGCCATGCACCAAGTATTTTGGGTACAGAGAAATCCAAGTGGCTCATGTTATCGCGCCAAACTATTGATCATATTGAATATGATATGGAGCGAGGCTTAATAAAAAAAAAGAGAGCCAAGTAAAAGCATGAAGCTCTGTATTGTGCGTAAACTTCAAGAATGTTACTGTGGCATGAACTGTTGTATTTTCAGGGGTGACCTGACATCATCAAAAAAAGTACAAGTTCTTTAAAAGTCTGGGAGTGAAGCGTAGAGTTAAGAGTCACAGACTAGTTCCACCAACGAATGTACTACATTCTGTGTTTAATTTCGTACAGCGATTTATTTTATAGTAGTACTGGCACCCAGCATGTCAAGTGAAGCCACAGTAGTACAGTACCATGGCTTAGTTTTTTTAATCCTTCCTGAGACTCAGTATACCTAAGAAGTGAATATGCATGCTCACCGCTACGAGCAGTGACGTAACGCCGGCGGTTACGAAGTCTGCGAAAACTTCAAAGACAGCGGAGAAAACTTAGGGAACATAGTCATTCTTGGTGGGCAGCGAGAAAATGTGCGCTTACTTATTTCGATACCTGAGATTTCCCACGAAACAGCTGTAAGTGCGCAATAGGCAAAATACAACACCAACAACAATACAAAGGAAAAAAAAACTTTGCGTTGGACAGGTGCGCATAAGGAAATATGTGGCTTTCTTATGCAAATGACTGTCCCTTTCAGCATAGCCGACAACAAGGCTGCTGCCGCTGCTGAGGCCATTACAACTTTGCGGGAAATTGCATTTTGTTTAAGAGGCTGCTGTCAAATACCTAACGAGACGACCTGCGTGAAGTTGGTGCACAACTTTCGGGATTTGCATAAATAACGCTTCTCCTTTCAGCGACTTCTGATGTCGTTGGAGGAAAGTATAGTTGACTGCCTCGCACAGTTTACGTACAGTCCGCCTGCGAGTGTCTAGCGTAAGGAGAAAGGTCTGCGAAAAGCACCGATTACAGCCTTAGTGAGTCCTCTGCATTATAATTTTTTATTTCTGTACCTGAACTGGTCCCATCATTGAAGTATATTGAATATGGATAGCAACTTCAACATTGTTATCGTCACTGATAAGCCCATGAAGGTGGTCTAACCAACGATGTTGAGCCATTTATTAAATTGCTGTTGGGGCAAAGAGACCTGCACCGTATCGATAATTTGCGTTCAGTCTATATGTTTGAATTCTAACAGATCTAGGTATAAAATACATTCCGCAAATAGAATTTGCCTGCTTCGTTTTTAGTTTTTCCGGAGAAGTCCCGCTCGTTATTGCATGTTCGTTTCAGATGTTCATTTATGTATTGACTGAAGTTCTTCTTGTACCCCTGACTTTTTGAGCGATTCTCACAATTCACTCGTGACAAGTCTACTCTGCCGTAGTGCACAATATCACAGCCCTCGCGGGACAAAAAAAAAAAAAAAAAAAAAACATTACAATACAGAACTAGGTTTTTCGTGGACATTGACTTCGAGGGGGGGGGGGGGGAGGCATTTTTATTCTCACAACTTCTAAGAAACAATTGTGCACTGATGCTTCTTCGGCTTTGTGCACATTTGACAGCAACGTTGCGTTTCTTCATCGACATAATATGACAGACCACTTGGCATTTTTGAATGCCTGGTTAAACCACAGCCGTTATATGCGCACTTCGTCGTTGGAAGCGAGCTGGTGCAAGCACGTGGATTGGGTTCGCTTGGTGCGGGTAGTAACAAGAAATGTCGATTAAAACCGTTTTGCTGAATGCCGGGGACGCAATAAAAAATGCAATCTTGATTCAAAACAATGCAGTATGAAGCGAAAGGTTGTGAGCGGTAAGCGCTAAAGCTTCTTTAAAGACAGCAGAAAGAAAGTGCCGGTGACAACCTACAACCTACGGCAGTGAATTCAATATTTTGGCGAAATGCGATACCTGATTTTTATGTTCCTTATATGAAAAGCGCTATTTTGCCTGTTGTCCTGCGCGAAGAACGGGACAGACAGACAGACAAAGAACTTTAATGGAGGTCCTGAGAAGCTCTGTTGCCCCCTCTCAGGGAGGCGACGAAGCCGCGGGCCGCACCCACGTCGGGACGGGGAGAAGAACGGGACGTGAAAAGTTTTTCATACGAGGCGCTGACACTGCATTCACAATTGCCCACGGGAGCGGGAAGATATGTAACCATGGAGTTCCAACAAACTCGGACGTAGGAACGGTTACCATGTGTTGTTCTCCATGCACTTAGTGAGCAAATACAATTATCTAACGAGAACAGTAATGCAAAACTGAGGCGAAAATTCATATAAAAAGTTTATTTAGCTTTTCCTAACTATATCTATTTTCCAGAAATGCCATGGATTTCCAGAGGAGCCTTATTTATTTTTGCGGGTTATTACCTTCTTGGATGTGAATATTCTGCGGCGACTTTAGAGATCGATCGGTCTACCCCGCTGAAAAGCGCGGTGGAAGGGGTATCAAGTGTCGTGAGTAAAGCGGCATCTGCTTTAACAAACACGTAATTAACTTTTTTTTCTGTTGCAATAATACTTTCTTGCGGATTTCGCTGCACTCTGTCCTGCCCTCTTTTTTTCTCTTCTTGTGCATCTTGCGTAGGACGTTTACATTTCAAGTAACATTTTTTTCTCTTTTATTTTGGCAAGACCGAGTATAAACAGCGAGAAAGAAAATACATGATCAGATTGAAGTGTTTAAGGACACATTGAAAGTAGTGTTCGCTGGTGTCAATCGCGCAAAAAACAGACGTGGCACGAAAAAATATTTGAACCACTTGCTGAAATGTCCAATTTCATCGTTTCTTTCTGCTATTTACTGCGTGCGTCTTATATCCCAGTGCGCTCCAAACATAAGTGTTGTGTGCTTTGTGCTTGCATGACATTTTGTGTCTTCCAGATAAAAAACTCTAATTGTAGTTTGTAGCTCTGCCAAAATGAAGCCCTCAGTCTATATATTGCTCTCCTTCAAATTAGACGATAAATATTTTCATACTACTGTGACATTGCTGCTAACAAAAAATGTAAAAAGAAAGCATGCGAATTCAACAAGCCTGGTGAGGTCCTGTTCTTGCACCGTTCATGCTGGACATCAATATGTGGGTGAACTGCGCTCACACTTCGAAGGATTACCACCAGTGTCAAATAAATTCTTAGGATATCCGCAAGGTGTAGAGGAAGTTTCATCAAAGGCAAAAAAAAAAAATCTCATGCGCTCGAGAGTAACATTTAGCTCGTGACTTTGTCTTGCTCTCGAGTGCTGACAATCGTTTCTTTCATTTCATCGAACGAGTGTCTCGCCCCACGTAGATTAGGCAAAAATGGCCGCATCGACAATATCTAGCAAGGCCGGACTCGGGAGCATTCAACAAAATCAGCTGCCAAATTTTTGCGCTGCCAAAAAGCATTGCCAAGTTTTGGATGGTAGAAATGCAATCGAATCCCTTCGAAGCAATGCTTACGACATTCGAAATAAATTGGACCCAATTCGAAGGCTTATCTTCTTTTTTTCTGAGTCGCTGCGGAAGATACAGTGGAAGATAGGCATTTATTAAAGCGAAGTTTGCTTAGCGAAGCCACGAAAAATTGCTGATCATGGCTGGTCAGTGCGTCACGTGCGTAATAGAGCACGCGGGTGTGCGTAAGTTTCCATTAGGCCAAAGATGCAGGAATGAAACGGGAGATTATAGTTAACGTTACCACTCTCTTTCGCGTTGTACCTCTCTCTGCATACACCTCTGCTTATACTTTTTCCCTATACAAACATCAAATATAGCCTTTGTCCGCCGACGTATCGCAGTGTGCATCCTGTCATAGTCAGCCAATTCCAGGTCACATAAAAGTGGCTCTGTGCAGGAGCTTATACAGATCCAATTTGTCTGAATGAAAGCATTATCGTCCCAAGCGACGAAGGTCGATTCTGCTTAAAACTTGAACAGCTCAAGAAAGCCACCTGATTTCATACCTATTGCATTCTGAAAGAGCACTGTTCCGTGTTTGTCGATCGCACCTTCAATGCAGAACATCAGTTCATTGTGCGGGAGGAAGTAGAATAAATCTTTAAGTTAAACAGAAAACGCTCTGAGGTCTTCGTTAAGGGTATCCTTAAGGAAGGTAATCACATGGCCCGAGTTGTTAATTAGAAAAGGGTCGCCACCAATAAGAATTTTGAGCTTTGCTATTGCAAAGCTCGAAACCGCCCTCGGCCAGCCGCCCTTTTCAGACACTGTAACACGAAACGGAGAACCAAGTTTGTGGGTCTTCGTTCTAAGGAACGTTTTAAAAGGCAAACCGTCTTTCTTATCAATAGCGGGAGCTAGTGCATCCATTTTCACATTCTGGCACAAACGTAGTGCCGCGTTTTTGACCTTGACAAGTGGTACATGGTCGTTCCTCGTGAAAGTTGAGTTTTATGCCTCGAAAATTTTAGACCTGTATACTTTTACAGGGAGTGCAGAAAAGCCGTCTTCTTTATCCACAGGGGCTAGATGCAATGAATTACTCTGGAGGTAAGCGCCAGTCTTAGTAATTCCGAACTCACTGCCCAGTTGTCTGGGCTCCCTAATGACATCGACACCCGACTCCGGAGCACGATTACTAATCTTTCTCACCATGGCGAGTAGCTCAAGTGTCGACTTTTTGGGCTCGACCGCAAACTTTGGACCCTGGCAGGAACACGACGCACATCGTCAGGTAGAACATCTCCGACAGTGTGCATACGCAACGTTGTTTTCCAGGTGGCCTCGGCGGGAGGCACGCACGAAGCCTTGGTACCGTTTGTCGCCACAGGAAGTCCGTCGTCGGGTTGATTAGGAAGGAGTAGTGCATCCAATTTGCCGTGGCGCAACGGGGCTCCATACTGTTGTGAAGCCGCGGAAACAGTCATTCTGTGTATAGGCAGGCCTGTCATTGCCACTCAGACCCGAAAATATTGCCTATACCATCTTTCATGGCCGGCCGAAGGTTAGCAACCGCCGAACAACAACTAAATGTCGGGAGGCAGAAGTCTATGAGGTAGTGAAAACGAGAGGGCTCGTGAATGGCCCACGGCGTTCGCTGCGAGGGTTACCAGAATACTTGGGGCAACGGAGGAACAGTTAACAGGGCTCGAATAATTAGAAGTGAAGCTTGCAAGAACTGAGTGACAAATGTTGTGCACACACAGAAAAATATTGCTGTCGTCTCGATGAATATTGAACATGGGACAGTGTAAAATGAGACGCTGCAAGTTGGCTTCGCATACGGAGTGGCAGAAGGTGCTTATAGGGGGGGGGGGGGGGGTGCAGAGGCGTCAATGCCTTTAAACACGCAGTTGTTGGTCAGCGCAGTGTGTGTGTGTGTGGTTCTTCCTTTGTGTCTCCTCTTGAAGCGCTGTTTTGTCTGTGATAATGAACCAACTAGCTCGTCAGTCAATCCTTGCAAGCTTCAGTTCTAATTATTCGAGCCCTGTATAATGTTCCTCCATTGCTCCAAATATTCCTGTTACCCTCGCAGCCAACGCCATGTGCCATTCACGGGCCCTCTCGTTTTCACTACGTCATCGACCTCTGCCTCCCGACATCGTGTTTTTGTTCGGTGGTTTTTAACCTTCGGCCGGCCATGGAAGAAGGGTACGTCGGCAATATTAGCAGGTCTGAGTGGCAATGACAGGCCCGCGTATTCACAGAATGCCTGTTTCTGCGCTTTCACAACAGTATGGAAGCCCATAGCACCCCGGCAAATTGGATGCAGTACTCCTGCCTAATCAACCCGACGACGCACTTCCTGTGGCGACAAACGGTACCAAGGCTTCGTGCGTGCCTAGCGCCTAAGTCACTCGGGAAACAAAGTTACGTACAGTGCCCGCGGAAAAAGATTAGCACAAGCGACTGGCGGCTGGAGCGGCAAAATCACGACACGCGGCACAAGTGACGGGTGGCCAGAGTGGCAAAATCACGACATGCTTTCTGACGGCCACCCCTGCTTTGGAAAATGGAATGCGCCGCTCCGGTCACCAGTCACTTGTGCCGCGTATCGTGATTTTGCCCCTCCGGCCACCAGTCACTTGTGCTAATTATTTTCCACCGCGACTGTACACACTGTCGGAGATGATGTTCTACCTGACGTTGTGCGTCGTGTTCTGTACCGGGGTCCAAAGTATGCGGTCGAGCCCAAGAAATCGACACCTGATCTACTTGCCATGGTGAGAAAGATTAGTGATTGTGCTTCGGCCTCGGAATGTGACCGGCGCATCCAGCCCGTATGGTGTCGATGTCATTAGGCAGCCCGGACAACTGGGTAGTGAGTTCGGAAAAACATTGGGAGGATGCTTAAACTTCGCTTTTAAGAGTGGAACGCGATAGCATTCAAAGATCCCTGACGGCTACTCATGGTTCCCGACGACTGCAGCTTATGCAACCGTAATGGTTACTGGCAAACACTGGCGGCGAACGCTATGCACGTAGGCGAGCTTTCGGGTGGAAACACGGCCTCTTGCGCGGACCGATTCCGGAGGTTGTGCACAACCGCGCCAAAGAAATATCATTTTCATGTTTCCGTATTTGCTTCGCACTTTTAATATTTCAGTCTGAGAAGATTTAACATAAACGGCATGCGCTGTGGGTGTTTTGTTTCATGACATTTGTTTGTGGATTGTCATTCTCAAAATTCCGAAGAATAGCTTTGCCAAGAATGCACGACAAGGTATGAGCAACATTGATGATAGAATGGTGTGGCATAGCTAAACGTGATTGGGGATGATTTTCTCGGCCGGCGGGCACCAATGCCGACGCCGACGCCGGATTTTCTGCGACACGGGGCCCTCAACGCTATCGCGTTAATACTAAGACTGTCGCTTACCTATGGAGTAATTCGTTGTATTTAGCCCCTGCGGATAAAGAAGGCGGCGTTTCTGTACTCCCTGTAAAATCATACAGGTCTAAAGCCTCCGAATCCATTAACGCAACTGTCACGAGTAATGACCATGTCTCACTTGCCGAGATAAAAAAAAAGTAAAAAAAGGCGCTACGTTTGCGCCAGGATCTGAAAATGGATGCACTAGCTAGCTCTATTAATAAGAAAGACGGTTTGCCTCTTAAAATGTTCTTTAGCGCTAAGACCCACAAAGTCTGTTGTCCATTTCGGGTTATAGTGTCTGAGAAGGGCAGCTGGCCGAGGGTGGTTTCCAGCTTTCTACTAGCAAAGCTGAAAATTCTTGCTGATGGCGACCCTTTTCTAATTAACAACTCGAACCACGTGATTACATTCCGTACGGATACCCTTGATAAAGACCTCAGAGCTTTTTTTGTTGGCATTAAATATTTATTCTACTTCCTCCAGCGCAATGAGCTGATCTTCTGCATTGAAGATGCGATCGACAAACACGGGACAGTACGCTTTCAGAATGCAATAGGTATGACGTCAGGTGGCTTTCTTGAGCTGTTGAAGTTTTAGGCAGAATCGACCTTCGTCGCTTGGCACGATAATGTTTTCATTCAGACAAATTGGATCTGTATAACTCCTGCACAGCGCCACTCTTAAGTGACCTGTACTCAGCTTAGTACGACAGCATGCTGCTCGCCACTCTTAGTGATTCATACGTTATCAAGAAATTTCGTTACGTCGATGATTTTTCGGCGTTCTTAGATTGTAAACATGTTGACTGCGATTCAAATCTGCAGATGACCCTTGTTGTTTTTCAGTGCTTGACGCCCTTGAATTTAACCAATGAAACACTGGAAAATGAATCAGATTTCTTGACTTGAAACTTCTTTTTGGCCAAAGACATGTCTGCTCGTCATGTGAGCCAAGAGGCAACAAGCCGCTGCTCCCGTTTAGATCTGCGCACACCGAACTGGCAAAAAGAATTATTGTGTCGCATTGCTTTCGGAATGCAATCGACAAACACCGCACAGCTTCTGCAGACAAGTCGAGCGACTTTTGTCAGCAGGATATCCTGAACACGTGCTAATTTCCGTGGTAGGGTGTTTACTAAGGGAGCGCAATGACGCCAGCCGAAACCTGGCAACACAAGATGGCAGACAACGAAAAGTGGCTGTGCTGCCTAACCTGCACGAGGTATCATACAATCTTAAAATGATAGGTCAGGCTGCGGATCATAGTGGGTTTCCTTTCTGAGCCGCGCAAGTTAATTGGCTTATGCGCTAAGGCCAGCTCCGACACGCGCACGCAACGAGCGTGCATGACCATGCACAAAAACTGTTTTGTTGACTGTTTGCAAGAGTTAGTGTATTCGGTGCCGTTGACATGCGGAAAAGGTTTGTTGGCCTGTCAGGCAGATGTTTATTATTTTATTTAATCAATACTGCAGGCCTTGGTGTGGCCCAAACAGGAGGGGCATACAAATGATAAGAAAGCATATTATTATGCATCGACGGACAGGCTACGGGAGTGTAAAAAAAATCTTGCAATCTATGGAAATATCCCCTTGCATTGTCGGCAGTCGTGCATGCGCACCTATTTTTTCGCAATGTGAAGCAGTGCATAGACACTGCTGATAAATGCGCCAGGGAAATCTTAGAAGCTTTTGAGATTAACCGCTTAAGTGTTGACTGCGTCAGCGTCCCGTCTCTAAAGATGTCCAAGAAAGAAATTGATATTCTTGCCACAGCATTGTAATAAGAATGAGTTGGGCGCCAAGGCTATCCTTTGTTTTCCTTTTGTTCCTTGTGTGTTTCCATGGTCTTGTTGGTACTGCCTTAGTCCTCTGTATAAAAGGCTTACCAAGATAATGTATACGCAGACTTTGTTAGAGCACTTTGTGTGTGGTTCATCCCTTATGTGCCGTCTATAGAAGCGCTGCTTTGTCTTTGGGTCCATGTATGTTTTTCACCGACAATCGCAATTTCACAATTATTTTTGATAGACGCCTCTTCATGCTGCTAAACCTAGCGTCGTGTCCTGTGTGTGCTTCTGATTCTAGCGAATTGATATGAATTCTGTGGTTTTACATAGTCAGAACCACCATTTGATTATGAGGGACTGCCGTAGTGGGGGACACTCTGGGGTAATTTTGACCACCAGGGGATTTTCAACGTGCCACCAATGCACGAGACACGGGCGTTTTTGATTTTCTGTCCCCATCGAAATGCGGCCGCCGCGGCCGGGATTTGATTCCGTGACCTGTGCTTAGCAGCGCACCACCATAACCGCTCAGCCACCGCCGACGCGGGTCCCCGTTCTAGTCTTACGAAATTTAGCGCTAGTTAAGTATTTTTGATTGCCGCTATATTTTGCATAGCCTCCGTATTTTCTGCATCAGCGACGTTTTGTTGGCCTTGCTGCGTCACTTGCAGCCTACGTGACCCGCAGCAGTATCCTTATACCAAGGCCAGTATTCTGAAACACTCAGTATTTTATTCGTCCGTTTTTGCCAGCTCCTACGAGTTGCGTATGGTCCTCCAAATACCCTCTGTGGCGGTTTTACAAGAAAGGAGATCTTCAAGAGAGGAAAATCAGAATTAAATAAACCAAGAAAAGGTTTCGTATTACCCCCATTTTTGCGGATTTACCATAATGTACTTGGAGAATGGAGCATAAGTGCGAATCAGGGGTCGTAGATGGCCCCACGATGCTGCACCGAGAAATCTGGTAACAAAATTTAGGATAATGGGAAGTGCAAATCGACAACCCGCAGTCGCCAAAAAAGAAAGGAAAAGAAACAGAGACGGCAAATTGGAAAGGATGGAAACAAAAATGTAATTTGAGATTCACAAACATGGCAAGAAATCACGAGAAAAAGATCGCACTATTACAGACAGGGCAGTGCCTTGCTTTTTGAGGCCCGAACTTGCTGCCTGAGGACAAAAACCTGCAGGAGCAAATATCCGCAGCACGATGAAGCGTGCGTCTGCTGCACCAAAAGTTTGGAGACGACTCAACACATTTTAATGTAATACCAAGATATTCGCCATGACATGATCGTATAGAATGTACACTTTCTAGAAGCACTGGAATTCGAAGCTGATAAGAGCGTTAGCTGGTCAGTGGTCGAGATAGGCAAGAGACCTTAGAGTATTGGTGAAAAAAAAAAGGCAGGAGATAGATGGAGCCAAGTTTGTTACAGGCATTGTTAACTTTACAATACCGATACAGAGGTTTTATTAAAAAGATAGAATGTAAACTAGAGACAGGCAAAATGCTAAACTGCAGCATATGTATATAATAAAACCTGCGTAGCTCAAGCTGGCTAGGTGACTATTTGTCGCCGCCCCACTTTAAATCATAATCATCATTGGAGCCTCCTACATTTCATAGAGTGTGCGTGATGCAAACCCTTCTCAGATGCAGGCTCTCTATAACAAAACGCTGTACACTTTAAGCCATACATACTGATCTGGGGAAAAATAAGGGTTAGCGTTATACCGAAGCGACGCATACACTTACGTTCTTTATGAGAGAAAAGGGGATTACTTAATGGTATTCCGCAATGTTCTGCGAATGAGTAGGAGGTACAATTGCAGCTGACTAAATGCATTGTATCTGTAGGTTATTATTTAATTATTAAATGCGGCAGTATCTATCTATCTATCTATCTATCTATCTATCTATCTATCTATCTATCTATCTATCTATCTATCTATCTATCTATCTATCTATCTATCTATCTATCTATCTATCTATCTATCTATCTATCTATCTATCTATCTATCTATCTATCTATCTATCTATCTATCTATCTATCTATCTATCTATCTATCTATCTATCTATCTATCTATCTATCTATCTATCTATCTATCTATCTATCTATCTATCTATCTATCTATCTATCTATCTATCTATCTATCTATCTATCTATCTATCTATCTATCTAGCCGCCTACGTCTTGGTGATCTCATATCGTATCGTTAACTTGGTATTTTCCAAATATGGCATACTATGACAAGAGTGCATGGCGAACATAAATGATAGGTCATGACATGAATATCATGACATGTGTGTCATGTAGGTCATGAAATTGCTGCATACGTCTTGGTGCTCTCATGGTCGTTTCGTTAACTTGGTATGTACCAAAATTGGCATAGTATGACAACAGTGTATGACGAACATAAATGATAGGTCATGACATGAAGGTCATGACATGCGTGTCATGTAGGTCATAAAACAGCAGCCTAAAATGACACTGACCCAGCGAAAAAACATTAACACTCTAAAACCACTGAAATGAGTTCGGACGTGGGTACTAAGTGAAGGCAACACTAAAGGATGATGCTAGAAGTCATAGTCATGACCATGACTCAGAAAAAATGACAATGACTCAGCGAAAAAGATTAACACTCAACAACCAATGGAATGGGTTCGAATGTGGCACTGAGTGAATGAAAAGGCTAAAGGTCAGTGGTTGAAGTCATAGTCATGAGCATGGCTAAGGCTTTCGCCTTAAGTTCTCCTAGGCGTTCCAAAAGGGACACCTGAGGACTCATGACGTGAATGTGATGACATGTGTGTCATGTAGATCATGACAAAGCAGCCTACGTCTGGTTGCTCTCATGGTCGTTTTGTTAACTTGGTAGGCTCCCCTGCACACTGCTTCGCATAACATCGATTCCCACAGGGCGTGGATCTGCCGGCTTTGTTAAAATATGAATCAATGCATTCGATCGTATTTTCTTTCCCGGAGATGCTCTGTAGCAAATAAAGTGACTACGGTATCGCCTTATAGTCACTTCTTCGCATTCTGGCTTGGGTCAAAATCACCAGAAAAATGAATTGTTGTGTGAAGATTACCTTTATGTTTCTTATGTTTTCTCCCGAAGGAGTGGTAGTAATTCAATTCTAAGCCTGAAAAATACGGCCTTCACTGCGCGTTGCATAGCGCAGCTTCCAACACCGACACCGCGCTCCAATGCCGACATCGCATTCCAGGAGACCTGCTTCTTGAATGCGTCTCTCTCTCGTTCTCATAGCACGCAAAACCTCTTCACCTTTCAGAGCACGAGCGTACGAACGAGCCAGCTGTGGACGAAGATGACGACGCTCGCACGCAATCATATGGCTCGCATAAATGGATGCTCTGTTGGCGTGGCTAGTTAAAAAAAAGAAAAGAAACGTGGCTGTTTAGCCTAGTGGTTACGACGCTCGCCTTGGGACCGGGGGTACGCGGGCTCGAATCCCGCCTCGGCAAGCAAATTTATTTTCTTTCTTGGTAGTTTCTTGCTACGCACCACAAATTACGGCTGGCTTAAACAGCTTCGCTGTTAAAAAAAATCCGTACTGTGAACGTTTTGTCGGCTTGCATCATTCGCTGTATGCAGAGTTCATGCCTGCTGCTTTTACTGAGGTGCTTATTCTCAGGTTTCTACCTTCTCGACGCCATCGCATTGTGACGGACGTGAGGTTTGGAGGTCACAGGTTCGCCGAGATTTTCGAGGACAAAAACGGTGCCGGCTCTCTTACGTGCAACCTACTTGGAGACAGGTGGGTAGTGATGCGATTGTAAAACATGGTTTAAGGAAAAAAAAAGAAAAGAAAATAGGTCAACATGTGATAACATTCAGTTTTTGATGAGGGTACATACGAAGGAGAGAGCAATAACAGTTGTGAACAGCTGTGCCGAGAATTATAAACACTGGTTCTTTTTTTTTAAATAAACATTTATGCAAAACTGGCGTTAAGGATGATATTTGGTTAACGAATATACTAAGTTTCGCAGTGCGATGCTTCTGCAAACACGAGTACAACGACTGCATGCTGATAAAATATTGCTGCTCTTCACGCGTAGTAAGGTTTTAGCAATTTTATTACCTTATAACATAACCCTAAGGTAATGATTCTGCTGGGCGCAATGACATGACTGCTCCTTAGGTGACCAATCCTCATGCGATATTGGCATGCGTTATCAAGTGTCTACATTTAGTTAAAAATTAACGGAAGGACAACATGCAGAGTATTTCAGCAGCCATAGTTACTGCGACGTGTGAAAGGAAAACCGCCTCAGTATCCGAAATTTTTGGCACTGTGTGTCACCTCAACTAGGAGGTTTTATGTTATCAACGAAGTTGCCGATGCATTTGCAAGCAGTGCTGCTGAAACGACCTCAGTGGGCGCGCGCACTGTTTAATTTCACAGCGATTGTATTTTGCCGGGGATCTCGTCATTCGACCCAAGTGTCATTATTGCCATGTGCTTAGGAAGCTTCGAAACTCACGGAGCACTTTAATCCGTAGATGCGTAGATGTAGGAGGTCAACTCTCGGACTGTCTTCCAGTCACATCTGGTGTACCACAGGGCAGTGTGCTAGGCCCTTTGCTATTTCTATTGTATATTAATGATATTGTTGATATTGTTAAACCTGGTGTAGAAATTAGATTATTTGCTGATGATTGTGTCCTGTTTGAGGAAATTATTTGTACTAATTATTTCAACGACCTCAATACTAGTCTGGGTAATATACATGAATGGTGTAAACAATGGGGAATGTCACTAAACATAAGCAAATTCGTCTGCCTTCCAGTTACTCGGAAAAAGAATCCACTATCATATACGTACTTCTTAGGGTCTTTACCGTTACAGCAAGTAGCTACAAATATCTCGGTGTGATACTGACTTCTAACCTATCTTGGAATCTTCATATTGATAATGTTTGCTCATCTGCCTTTCGCAAGCTATGTGTCCTGAAACATAAACTTAGAACTGCTACTACTAATGCTAAACTTCTCTGTTGCACCTCTCTTGTCCGACCAAAACTAGAATATGCGTGCATTACATGGGATCCTTACACTAAACGTAACATTGATAGTCTTGAGCGTATTCAGAGAAAGGCTGTAAGGTTTATATATAACAAATTTTCCACGTCAGAATTTAACGCAAGCTAATGGCATACCACTTTTACAGGCACGAAGGCAAACATTTAGATTACAATTTCTTTTCGAACTTCTGAATAACAATCTAGCTCTAGATGTATCACCGTATTTATCACCCTTAACTAGCAGGCCCACCCGACACCACCAACAAAATGCGCTGACGCCATATTTTGCTCGCACTGACCTGTTTAAATTTTCTTATTTTCCAAGGACCATACACGATTGGAATTGCCTTACGGAGGCAAGTGATTGAGAGTTACCATTTTTTTCCTGCTTCGGTATTGGTCTTTTGTTGCTATTTGTTTTGGCTTTTGCTGCTATGTTTGTATTTGTATTGTCCACGCTGCTTGGACCTTGAGTCCGCAGTATTGAATAAATAAATAAATAAATCGAACGTGTGAACTGAAGGATCACGCAATCCGCCACCACACAGGACAGAAGTCGAAGGAATAAGCCGTGTCCTCATTAGGACTCGGGCAATGGAGCAACCATTCATACCTTCAGTGTGATGATTGGAAGAGCGGCAGTCCTACTTGATATGGCACTATTTTGTACTCTCCGTTGGATGACATAAGTAATAGAAAGTGCGGCCGTTTATAAAATACTATTAAGTCTAATATTTGAGCGTGAGATGCAGCATTGTTGAGTTATGAAATGCTCCTTTTTTATCCTTGTATCTAATGCGCTACCTGTTCAGCTATTATACGATATGTGCAGTATCACAGTGGATTTCTACATTTCTCACTTTTCTTTGCACCGGTTTCTTTGCATCGCTATGCAAAATCATAGCGACATGAGTTTAAATGATCGTTAGAACTGCTTACTTGAATATAAGCAGCAAATATGAATACTATTAATTTTATTAAAGCAAATCTGTACTTTTGCCATCGCCGACTTGCTTCTTTAATGACTGGGTATGGCAAGCAAAACGAAATTACGGTGACTGCATATAACTTATATATGTACTATGCCATGCACACAGGTGGTGTACTTCATCCTAATGTGTACTTCTAGTTCCGACAGCGTTTGTACTCTTCCGACAGGATACTTATAGAACATTTGTTGAAGTTTATTCCAAGCGCGCTTGTCACCGACGTAACGATGGATGAAATGGGAGTGTTCGTGGACAAGTGCGTCGACCGAGAGCCGGAGACGAAACGATCCTCGTTGTTGGATTTGTTAGGCACCGCACTTCAAAGCCTCTTGATATACCCAGGTAAACGTTTCTATTTTACTCATTCGCACCGCATCAACCAATATCGCACGAAATAGCGCTGACGCACGATACAGTGCAACTGCACGAATATGCACATGTCTCTAGGACACTTCGAATATCTCAGCGTGGGAATATTTTTTTCGCTAGCACGAACGCTTTGGCAATCCCTAGAAAATGTCTAAACGTGCAGCTAATACGTGCGCCTACTGAGATGGTGACGACAAGAAAAACAAGTACGGTGACATTTACACCAAAAGAAACAACTGACAAAAGAATATTTGTTAGGAAATAATGTTTGGCGGGAAGCAGTTTGTGACCGTTTATTGCTGTATGTCGTTTGACAGAGTTCACCCATAACAGATATTACGGCTTTAAACACCTGTTTTTTGCTTCCTGTAAAAGAAAGCTAATGCCAAAATATATTGTATTTCGTCTACCACAGGGCATTGATCAGAGCGAACTTAATAAAATCGATCGAACGTCACCATAAAATAGAACCTGCATTGACCGCACAAATGGCGAAATGCGGACATGGACGTCAAAGCAAAACAGTCTGATGATTGAAAAAAATTAGGTGTGATGCAGGATATGACACAGCAAAAAAAAAAAAAAAAAAAAGGTGAATGGGGGGGGGGGGGGTGCTCAGTTCATGTCTTCAATGGTTTCTTCCCCCCTACTGGGCAGGTAATGCAGTGAAGTTAACTAACCGTGGATTAACCTATTCAGCCCCTAATTACCAGTGTACGGCTGGCAAAAGTTAGTTCGATCGATAAGAAGTTCGTCCTAATTAAAGTATACGGAAAAAATTCAGAGCCCTTTCATTACTGTGAAGATGGAAGCCAGTGAAGCTGTGACTATGGTGGGTCTGCTATAGCGAATATTGCTATAGTGAATTTATATATTATCATTATTGATTATATTGAGCATACTCGCATGTTCGTCAAAGAGCAAGGACACCGGCGTCTTGTTTTCGCCCGGCGCGATGGCCGAGTAGTGTGTTTGCTGCGCCGAGTCCGCCCCATCGTCATAGACTAGCGTAGGAGCCACAGCGTTCATAGCCGCGGTACAATGCACTGGTAGCGTCAGGATCCTGTGAGATCTCTCCCGCTCCTGCTCTCGGCTGCTCATGCCCGCAAATCCAACGCGGGTTATGAGCGACATGTGATTTCTTTCTTATCTTCTTTCTCCTCTCTTCCTTATTTCCTTCCTTCCTTCCTTCCTTCCTTCCTTCCTTCCTTCCTTCCTTCCTTCCTTCCTTCCTTCCTTCCTTCCTTCCTTCCTTCTTTCTTTCTTTCTTTCTTTCTTTCTTTCTTTCTTTCTTTCTTTCTTTCTTGTACGTGGATCATCCCCACATATCCCTGGCTCATACCCGCATATTCAATGCGGGTATGAGCCACCCGTGATTTTATTATCGTTAATCGTATCGTAACTGACGAACATGTGATGTTGATGCGATGACCTATCAGTCATGTTAGTCATCCGTTTTGACACCTCTGCTAAGGCACAACTGGCGGGAAACCACCACGCACATGTAGACGAAATAGTGATCACGATAGCTTTCTTCTGCACGAGGACACAATCCTTGGGGACCTAGGATTGTCCTTAACAGCTTCTCTGTGAAAAGGTCAGAGCAGTGCTCTCTTAAGAGCGGCATTATATGGCGTGATTTTAATTGAAGTCGTGTTAAATTTAAACGCTTTCAAAAGATAAACGCGCGTTTCTTTCCAACATGCTTCAAGTGGGGCTGTTTTCAAGCCTGATAATATCCACAAAACGACAAAAAGCTTTTTGTGAATTCGACCGTAGGGCCAGTATTTAGAAGAAGCTCTCACGCTACTATTGTTCGTAAGAAGAAAATCTTGTTTGCTGACACGATATTACTGAAGGCGGCTAGCCAATGGCAGGGGGCCTTTACTAACGATAAGCTTTGTGACAATGGCGTCTGAGATTTCTAACTTTGGCTATCTTGTTCTGGAAAATTTATTTTGTTGCGGTTTCGTGGCCAAGTATATCATGTGATTGGAAATGAGTCATTGGGCCCGAAAGTGTTAACGATACCTTTTGATTATTGTGAAACGATAAAAATATAGAAAGGCCACGTATGTGTATTAACATATCAATAGCAATTGTTGTTTTGATGGTGCCACAGGTAAAGGGTCGAACCCTATAAGGCAGTGAGAACAAAAAGAAGCGACTATACCTGGTCGTTCAATCATTCAATAAAATTTGTAATGTCGGTGGTTTTAAGAGAAGCTGCCATGTCGTTTATTGAAAGAGTGTTACTAGTGCTTTAATTGCAGAGAATCTAAATCAGAATAAAGTTTTATTATTATCACATGTCATTACAGGTTATTAAATACAGAAGGAGGTTTCAGAGTCATAGACGCAATCGGCACCTCTTGTCCATAGTAAACGTTAATGTAGTTAACATGATTATTAGCAGCAGTAACATAACAAACTAATACGCTTATGAACACAAAAATACAACATATAGAGAACTAAGCTTGAATGCAAAAATAAAAATACACTAAAATGAACTACTAAAAAGAAAACATGTTTAACATTTCAGCTACAATCATCGCATAAAATTTTGAATTTCTATTTGTTCTTCTTTAGGTTAAATGTTGTTGTGCCTGCTGTGGTTAAAAATCTCGTGTTGAGTTCACAAAGCGTCCCATTCGTAAGTTCGCTTTGAAATTAATCAGCCATCTTTGCTAATTTTATGTTCCGCATAACGATTGGCTGGAATTTGCTCTTTCTTGCGTAATAGATTTTCATGACTGCGGACGCTGGGGAGGAATACACAAGGCTTTGCGTTGGTAAATGATGTTTACAACTGAACGATGACTTCGCTAATAATATGCTCAATATCACAATAAGCCGGTATGTGCTCTTAAGAGGAAGCGTTGGCTCGGGGCCAACGCCGATATCGCCTATTCAAATACATGTAAAATGCGGAAATGCTTTTATGATACAACCCCTTGACCAATTTGAATCAAATTTCTCGCAGTTGAGAGAGAAATTTAAATATATAGTGACTGTAGGAAGCATAATTTTGACTTAAAGCATGTAAATAAGAAGAATGCTGTAAATCGACGTTTTAAAAAATGGAAGCACGAGGTTTACAAATTCGTAACAACATATCAAGAACTGTTATTGCAGTCCTGTTGAGTGCATCTGTTAAAACATCTAAAGGGGACAAATGTGTTTTGTTAATTTACACCTCACGAAAAACTGTTTACAACGGTTTAGCAATAGTCCTACTCAGAAATTAGTGTTAAACTTCAGAGCAGTTTACATTGCATCAATTGCGTCTGCTATAGATGTATTATTGGGTGAAGTTTGCGGAATTGCGATACATTTCATTGCTGATTGTCAGAGTTGTAAATTTGGAGTCTCGTTTGTCAAAATTTCTCACTTTTCAACAATTTTTAAAAACAAATCAACGGCCTACTGAAAATTCATTTCCCACAGTCACTAGATAATAACTTTTCCTTTTAAATGCAACAAAGCTTAACAGAATCGCTGCAGCGGTTGCCGAAAAAGAATGGTACCTCACTATTGCAGAAGCGCGGGAAACTCATTTCACCGTAGTTCGGAGCCTGGAAACATGCCGACAACTCTTCAGAATTTCTACCCGGAATTCCGCACACCCACTTATTTCAATGATAGAGAACCATGCGGGTGCACAGATACACGCCATGTTTTAAGAGAAGAGCATAGATCACGACTTCTACAATCGGTTATTTGGCACCTAGACCTCTGCTAAACACAAGGAATTCTACAGGCACCAAAAATAGAAACGTCAGTCGACGGTATTAAAAATAAAAGCGACGTTTCCACATTAGCAGCAAAACAATTAGATTAACATAAGCTATTAGGCAAGTACCAGGGATTTATTGACGTCTACACGGACGGTTATGTAATCAAAGAAAGTGCGTCTGCAGCTTACGTTATACCATCCTTACAGGTAGAGTACGCATGCCGGCTAGGACGCACGTCGTCACCAATAATAGCAGAATTGGTGGCAATTTTTCAAGCCACTTATTTTATCAAAAGATATGAGACATCAAAAAAGTGGTTAATTTGTTCGGACTGCTTATCGGCTTTAACTTGTCTTGAAAATGTTGATGACAGCCAACCACACGCAAGAATAACATACGAACAGTTTAATTTTGGCTACTGAAAAAAAAAACCCACTAAGTGATACTACAGTGGGTTCCGGGTCATTCTGGTACAGCAGGCAACGAAATAGCGGACTCGTTGGCAAAATCGGCCCATAAAGATGCAGAAATCCAGCTCATCCCTTTATCCGCAATGGACACGCAACGAATGTTAAGAGTACTAAAAAAGGACTTGTGTATGTCAACCGGGTTCAATGAAAATACTAAGGAATCAATTCTTTATGAAGTGGGCCCTGAACTGAAATACCAGCTAGATGTAAATATTTCGAATAGTACCGTGACACTTATTCATCAACTGTGCTTTGGGACAGCATACACCAAACATTTTCTTTACCGCATAAAACGGACTTCTTCCCCGGCTTGCTCCTGTGGCAATGACGATGAGGATGTTCACCAGCTACTTTTAGGGGCGAAGCTTCTTATAGCGGCACCCGTTCGTCCCCGTCGTAGTAGGTAGCCACGTCTAGTTTTATGAATTGCTCAATAGATGGCGTTGTGTGTCCGTATATGTATGTATACCCATATATACATATATATGTATACGTATAGTATAACCGGAAGCCGACTTCCGCTTCCGGTTCCACTTCTGTTTCCACTTCCGGTTCGGCTTCCGGTTCCGGAAGCCAGCTTCCGGCTTCCGGAGAACGCTTCCGGCGTTTTATAAAGAAAAAAATTCCGAAAGTTGTGTCCGTAGCGCGGAATCGAACCAGGGACGCCTCGCTTCCGAACGCGCGGCGCTAACCACTACGCCACGAAGCGCACATAGACACACGCACCACGATGGCAATAAATACCCAACATTAACGAAAGGCCGCGTTTCTAGCGCGTTTCTAACGCGTTTGTGCTAGCGCGTTACGGCCCGTGTAAGAAGCTGGTGTAAGACGCTGTGGCCTCTCCGCCTTACCTTCAACGCGTTTCGAACGCGCTGCCCAAGGCGGTGGCAAGTCAAGTTCAAGTCGAGGAGCGTTTATGAATACGGGGGGTATACTCTCTCAGCAGTCATGTGATGGCGTCGGCAAACGCGGTGCACGTTCCGGCATGTGTAAATGGCTGCGTAAGACGCTGTGGCCGCTCCCCCTTACTAGAGAGTACTGCACGTTTCTAACGCGTTTGTGCTAGCGTCCCCTTAAGCGGGAGATCCGATGATTCCCTCCGGAGCTTCGCCCACTCATCATCATTCACATCGTGGATATGCTGTGATTTTTTGAATGCCCTGTATATGCGACCCACGGACGTAAACTGGAACAAGAGCTACAATACACTGACTGATCCTCACCTACCTTTCTCGCTCGCCAAATTGCTGGGCCTATGGCCATAGGAAATTGCTCAGTGAATTACTCGAACATTTTTTCGATGACACAAGCTTCCTTAACACTTACTATACATTACATTGAATAGTCACACTGTGTAACTACAACTTGCTTCTAATATTTGTAATTATTAGCGCTTGTATATCACGTGCTATACTCTTTCGTATTCTGCGCAGTCTCATCTGTTTACATGATCATCACAGTCAACATCGCGGCCGCTTGTGTGTGTTTGTGGCTGTTTACAAACTCATTGTGGTGCGACTTGCCTTTGCCGTTTACATTAATATGTTCTGAGAGTGTATATGACTGTGTGCTGTGGGTTTCTGGCCATGTGACGTTGTTTCTTTTCATTTTCTCACTACCTATATTTTTGATATTGTTGCTTCTGTCATGCGAAAAAGGAGTAGCCATCTCCATTTATAAGGTGACTACATCTCCTTCCTTTTATTTGCATTTCAATACAAAAAAATGGTCTCTCCTTTATCATGTAATTATATACATGAGACGCCGAGCTAAAGCACCCTCTTAATTAACAACACTTCCAGTGTAATAAGATTTTCGTGAAGGCCAGCCATCAAATAAATTTATTTATGCAGTGTGTTAGTGTAGTTTCTTGCTCTTGGAAATATTATTTAGGTTGGTGATGTTATTTATTGTTTATTTGATGTTGATGTTTAGTGTTTTGTGATGTTATTTCAGTGGATGTGTATTACTTAGATTACATCCGCACGCGAAAAGCCTATATGAAGTAAATAAACAGCAACATTAGGCACATTTCGGTATAACGCTGATAAATGCAGACAATCTGGTCTCATGGCCGCCAAATCAAGTGAGAGAGGGTTGAACGGTTTTCTGCAGGAGTGAAAAAAAAAGAGAAGAAGGTATGCCTCAGCAATGTATGAAAGCACTGACGTGCACATAACAATCCCGGCGAATTTTTTGAGGCTGCAAGCATCTTTGTTTTTTTTTACTGGCCCTCTCAAAGTTTTCTGTATTCACGCACAGTGAAAGGAAGCAAAATCTTCTTTTGCACGCGCAAGGACGCGTGAAAGAAGTAAAAGCTGATGCTACAAAATTTGCCACGCAGGTACCAAATGGTGTGGAGCTGGCGACATTGCCAAGAACTACGACGACTTGGGGAGGGCCAAAGATATTGATATGTGCTGTCGCGACCACGATCACGCCTCAGACAACATATTGGCATTCCAGACAAAGCACGGAATCAAGAATTATAGGTTCTATACAATGTAAGCTTGACTACAGTCGTTACACTTCTGAAACTTGGCGAATTCCACGTGAAAAAAGAAATAATCTAAGAAAATTTGACATCACCTAAAGTTTGTTTGAACCCCAATTTCAAGATTTCTGACGGTAGCAGAAGGCACGATTAGCTCAAATTATTTATCAAATAAGCCACTATAGATGGTTTAAAAGGCAACGTAATGAAGATCTGTTTTTCATCGGATCTCGCGTGATGCATATTCCGGCATTGACGAAATGACCCCCAAGGGACAGCCACGTTGCTGTAAAACCCATAGTTTCTTACAATATTACTTAGAGGGAAGTGTGGCGTCCGTGTCTATGCGAGTTTTCTAACGTGCTCTATGCCACCATAGGAATGCCTAGAAGTGGGTGTGCGACGCTTGTTTCGAACTTAGCTTGGCTTAAAACATAGTCAGTACCGCAGAAATAAAGCGCTATTTGAATAAAGTAATTACAAGTCTTTCTTTAGGCGTAATACACCTTTCATCATTCGTTATTTTTTATTGTTTATTCGCATTTTATATAACAAGAGAGTGAATAAAAGAAAAAGATTGCGGTGGTTTAGCTTTGGTTAACCCAGGTTGATAGCGAAAGCTTCACCGCCCTGGCTATATAGGCCCATTGTCGAGCTGTGGCCGAGGTGTGGTTTCGCAATGATATACAGACATGTTTGCATTGAATACAGTGTTTATTCATAATTTTTATGCCTATGAACACACTGCGGTGATCAGTAAAGTAGTGAGGCTCGGTTGCAACTCGCAGCCGGGCCCAACTCTACTCGGGCAACGGCGGCAATGTCTCCTTTCAGGCTCCGTAAATGCCAAAATATAGTCTGACGTAGCGTGAACGCGCGCACACGTTATGTCACGTTGGCGAGAACAACAGCGGCTATAGTTCGACCGATGGTTTGACGTACTGGCGCCGCCAACGTAACCGGACGTCGACCAATGCGCTCCGACGCGCCCGGCGTCTGATGACGCTCGCCCGCGTGCCGATGTGCTATAAACACACCTTAATGATCTCTTGTGGTTCGACCTCTAGCTCTCAAGGTGAAAACTGTTGAGTCGCCGACGGCTGCCCGAGGTAGCGTAATGAAGCTTTCGCTTCAAAAATAATGAGCCATTCCACTCTGTGAAGGTGGATGACCAACGAAGCTGTTAAGCACACGACATAGAGGTGACGCAGAATGGGGAGGCCACGTATAGTCCGAACTCCCGAGGAGCAACGCGCCGACGAAGAGCGACGAGAGGAACAGGGACAAGAATTCAATCTGCGCTGGGAGTACGCACTACACGCGGCCTCCCCATTACTACGGTAGGAGTAAAATTCCAACTGGAGAACGGCACATTGTCTTGTATACACACGCGACGGGGCCGCCGCACCGGGAGAGCGGCAGGAAACTATAGGCACGCAAGCACACTGACAAACAGAGGCCGATGGGAAAGTAGACATGGCCAACCCGGGTCGGCGTTTAGAGCTACGATGCGAGCGTAGTATCTGTTGTTACCCTTGTTCCTCGGCCATCTTTGGGTCCCAGGTGCGACAAGGCTAGTTCAAGGGCGCATTACAGGTCCCGGAGCCCACCACAGAGAGTCCACAGGGGTATGTGCCATGGCGCTTAGACCCTTTCTGCACTGTCACCAGGATCGGAGCACATTTTTGCACACTCACGCGAAAATGCACGGAAGCCTAGCAATAAACAGGTTCGCTGTAAAACAATCGATTGCAACGGACGCACGCTGAGCGTAGACCTTGCAGTGTTTATTCCAAGTTTAGCGGTCTTCGGTGGTAAACCCGCCTGATATACTTGCTCAACACAGCACGAATCCTCAGTAAAAAAAAAAAAAAAGAAAAAAACATTCACGTGTTATTAAAGAAAAATAAATGAAATTTTAGACGCTACCTTAGTAAAAAAAATCAATCATTTCGACAGACGGAACTTTGCTAGGAAGAGGCACCTTTAAGGTTTCTTGGCGTTGCGAGAGAGATGCCTGTCGAAAGCCATCACTTGCGCTCATGAAGCAGACACGAAGTGACACAGGGTAGCGCAAGATTCCCTGTGTCACGTTGTGTCCGCTTTATATCCAGTGTTCGTTTCGTCCCTGATGCGTCCTACGCTACTTAGCGCAATAAAAAACGAAAGCATATTCTTATCGTCGAGCTGGGTTATTCGAAGAGGCGGACACTATCAGCACGAGAAACCGAATTGTAGCTGGTGAGTTTGCAAGACGCACCCACTTGAAATGAATTTCCAGAATGACACCAGTTTCTAGATATTATTTGCCAAAGTGTGGGATGAAATACATGGGCGTTCCAGTTACTTTTGTGGTTCAATGTATAAAACAACATTTTGGTAAGAAAGCAAGTGGAACAATAGTGCATTTTTAAGGCGAGTATGATGGCGCATATCTCCAAACTGGTGTCATTCTGGAAATTCATTCCAAGTGGATACGCCAGACAAGTTCACCGGCTACAATTCGTAAATTGTAATATGTGTCGTAAAGTAATTAACTCACAAGTTAATTAGTGAACTTTTGTTAATTAGTTGAATGTGTGTTTCGATTTCTCGCGCTACTAATGTCCACCTCATCGAATAACCCAGCTCAATGATAAGAACCATGCCACACGCCACAGGCAATTTCTAAAAATTCCGTAAACTTAAACACCCTGTATAACACTGTTGGCATAAACAGCGTTAAAGTTGTCTGTCAGGTCATTTCGTCACTCGCGTCGGTCGTGTCAGTCATGCTCATATTGTTGGCTTTCTGCTTTTTTATTTTTTACGCACGCAACAGTATTTCATTTTCAGTGCACACCGGTATGCGTGATGTATAGTTCACAGGTTTCCGCACTCAAGATTGATAAGGGGCAAAGCCAAGACGATCCGCAGAAATGACAGTTTCACTGACGTGCTCGAATAACAGTTCGACGGCAGAGATCTGCAGGGATAGGCGAATTAGGAGACACGGGTGTTTTGAGTGTGATTCTAGGCCCTTCATTCTACGCACAGCACCTGCCCCAACCCATTTCTTTCATCCATCTTGGGATAAAAGATGGACACGCAGGGGTCAAATGCTGCAATTTAATCAGCGACAATGGAAGAGGGCGCAGGAGCACACGTACAGAGGACCATCTCTTTACAGTGGTCAGCGCTTTGCAGTATGTCGCACCAAGTGGCCCAAATTGAAGTGCTCCTCAAGGGTAAAATGCCTTGAAACAGGTCGGCCAACATTTCGATAGGTGGACCTAGCTATCTTTGTTAAAGGCGGCTTTGCAATCCTTTGCGTCCAGATTTAAAAGGTTAGAAGACTGACGTCACCTGATGTCGCTGGCGGTGGCGGCTGTCTGCAAATGAAAAAAAAAAAAAAACTGAAAAGAAAAGGAATAGTTTCATTTCGCGATTCTAGGCATAGTTGGGGAAAGGGCTGAGTTGAAGAAAGAAAGGGAAAAGTGGGGGAATTAAAGAGAGACTAATTAATGTATAAGGGCCTCACAGAAAAGAAGGTATTGCGGGAATGAAAAACTATTGAACTATGGCCCCTATGCAGGAACGAGACTCTTGTGGGAATTTAGAGCTACTATAGGTTGAACTTATTCCAACTTCAAGCCGACCTCTCCGCCTTTCTTCAAATTAACATCTCTCTCTATTCCAATTTGGTTGACGACATTTTGGATATGCAGTAAGGTCCTTACGTTCCGTCTCTTTTGCAATGCACGAACAGCGAAATTTCTCGTGCTTCAGGTTATGTTAAGGTTAAAGCATTTTTCAGGAATATACGTATATTTATTTGGTTTCAGATTCACAAGACAAAAAATCTATATCCCCTGTGTTTTTTTTTCTTGTTGCGAAGAGATTCTGCTCATGGGCTGAGTTGGACGTTTCCGGAGGGCCTAAGAAATTTATTTCGAGTTTTGCTTAACAATGCTTGTTATTTCATGGGCATCATCACGCAAAAGATATAAAAGGAAGCAATAGAAGCCTATAAAAACTAGTCTGTTTTCTGGCCTACAAAACGAACAGGGGTAACATCTACGATAAAGAACATACCCCAAAAGAATGAAAGAGCTCGTATGATTTCCTCCATTTTTTTCCCTTTTCAGGACCAACTGCGACGACGATGAGAAGTTCTTCAACTGTCTTGTGAACTCGAGTAATGTTGTTACGGCATCCGTCGGCATCGCTTACTTTGATATGCTCAGAACCAAGTGCTTCAAGTACGGACATCCTTTAAAATGCACCAGCTACAATCCGTAAGGCTATACGCGTTCATTCGATTGCGCTTCGCATGCCTCGAACGTCCGTATTCCTAGACATGCTAGCTGCACAATCTAACGATGGCTTTCTCAGGTGATGGCACAGTAATCCTCTTACAGTCGCGTTTCATTTCTCTTAAAAATGAGAAAACAAATTGGCTTCTAAACTTGCGGTGCATGGATTTCTTGATAACTGCCTTACACAACACTAAAACTTGACAATAACGTAATGAAAGTGCCGTATTAAATATGCAGCTCTGGTACTACTGGTTTGTTTTAATAGAAAGAAAAATGGCACCGATGAAGCTTTTCGAAGCCTACCATTCACATAGTTAACAACACAAACATATATACCCGAAAGCCTGTGAAGTAACGAAAAGTTGGCATTAACTTCTTTAGCCAGATAATTGCGAAAGATCGTTCACGCTAGCGCCTGTGGAGCTATGCTGGCCTTTTAAATCACGTACAACTTCGATAGTACTAGACCATGCACTAACTGATAATTGGATGATTGATTTTGGGTCATTGGTCTGAAGTGAACAGCGCAGCCGCGTAGTTACGCAATATCTTCTGTTCGTCATCATCACTCATCAGCGTTATTTTAGTAAATTCATATTCTTATCACATCACCAATAAGATCTGCGGAAAGCAAGTACATTTAAGGGGTTATACTTTTTGTTTATCTTATTTGTATTATCCAGACTATCACGACTTTAGCGCAACATTAGTTTGTCAGGTGATTTTTTATATACCTTCGAGCGTTTGCATATACCCTACGCAAGACACAATCAGTTGACTAAATTTATTAAGCTGTCTATAATCTTTACCAGGAGAAAGGTTATTCCATAAATTATCTCCGTTTCTTTACTCGGAGTGAGAGTATAAAGCGAATTTATGTTATGACTGCTACGTTCCATCAGTATTCCATTCTGAGGTTGTATAATACTTTTCAAACTATACATTCCGGTTTCTCAAAATTAAACTGTTCAAACGCTAGTTTTTCAGTCCGGTTCTGAGAGAGGGGATTGTTTTCTTTACATTCATTGTGGCATCCGATTCTTAGTAATCATCCGCAACTGGAATGATAATTACCATAGCGTTCCATGCCAGCAGCTGTCATAATGAAAAACGACTGTAACGTTTTCTTCTCGACCCTCGCAGCAATAATGTGCCAATAATATGCACTGTTCACAAAAAACTTTCTTTGCAGGTTTCGCATGCTGCTTGTTCGACCACCTTGCAAAAGCCAAGTGGAAGACACGTCGAAACCTAAGAGATGGAGTGTCGAGTACCCGCCGAATTTCTTAGAGGCTTTCGTTAACAGGAAGAAGTGCGACCTTAGGAATGCGCTCTCGGCACCAGAGGATGATGGCACGGAGTATTAAAACTGATGATGCCGCGGAACTAACTACACAGCGAAATACGCGTCGTAGGGGCTTAATAAAATTAAATATGGAAGCTTCTAACTTGATTGTGAACATACCGTAAAAACCGGAATATATGTCGAACTTTTTTTCAAAAAACCATTGCGAGAAGTCGACCCTCGTCTTATATACCGGACATTGGCGGAAAAATTATGGAAGTCTTGCAACAATGGGCAGATGAAGCAAATAGCCGCCTTCGCCATCGCATTCAGGCTGATTGTTTACATTTTGTTTGAAAATGAGCGGAAGCCGACGGCAATTCATCGTCGCCTTCAAGAAAAGGGCGATTGAGTGCGCGGAAGCCCACGGCAACCCGCCAGGTTGCCATTGAAAAAGATTTTTGTCATTTTTAGAATTGGTTAGTTGGGGGGTCGACCTATATTCCGGTTCGACCTATAGTCCGGTTTTTACGGTACATCGGCGATTACATGTTAGTTATGGTGGCCGTATTTTCTGCGCAAGTGTCACTGGTGCACGAAAAATGCAGTCAATCTAGCGGCTGAGTTTAGCGGCAACCAGGTTGCGCGCACTGCAGTTCCCAAGTAGCTTTGGCAGTTGTTGTGTGAAATACTCGTATAAGCTCCGATGTCTCGGTGAAAACTCACCGCGGAAAAGCGTCCCATGTGGTTGATGCTTAAACAAAACAACTCATATATAGCATGTAGCTTAATTGCATCAAGGCACCGATCGCTATCAGCTTGACATCAGGTGAAATAGTGCATAGAATGCAGTACCGGAATAAGAAACAGCGCTACACAACTTGTTTCCGCGAAGAGGCGTGAAATTATGGTGAGCTTAATGCGATGATTAACAGGTTTGTGTTCCGGTTAATATTAAATAAAATACATGGTATGGCTACAGAGGACATCAAGAAATAGTCATTTTAAAGTAAGCGCTGTTCAGCGAAACTTGCTCTTATGATTGTGCTCTCTAACTCATGCGTCACTGGATAATATACAGACATGGAATCTGCTGCCTGGAACTTTAAAGGTGTGACCTCAATGCACGAATTTCACACCGTGCGTTTGCATTTTAGCGTTACAGTGCACTGGGATTTTTTTTTTAATCCTACAGCATAATTCACAGCGGGCGCTGGAGAACAGTCGCTGTGCCCCGTCAGCACATGTCTTATAATGTACGGGCACATGTGTTTCCTCCATGAGCAAGCCTAGAAACATTGTGCGTTGCATCTATCTTGTTTTTTTTTCTTTCGTAAAGGCAATTTTTTCTTCCGGAGTATTTATTACGTACGTGTTATTTTATAGTTGCTAGCAGGACGTGATATACTTCGGTACCAGGGAGTGACTACGCCGGCAACGACAAGCTTTGACAGTGCGGTGAATGTAGCTGGAAAGGCTCTAGAACAAGAGTGATATTTGGAAAGCGGTTGGTTATAGCGTAACTGTAGAATGGAGCATTGCAATGCGACATTACATTTCTGGAACTTTAAATTGGTTCACTTTGATGACCATGAATGCTGCTTCTGCGCTCTTGCAGCGGACACACACACACGCACACACACACACACACACACACACACACACACACACACACACACACACACACACACACACACACACACACACACACACACACACACACACACACACACACACACACACACACCACACACACACACACACACACACACGCACACGCACACCACACCACGCACACCACACACACACACACACACACCACACACGCACACACACACACACACACACACACACACACACACACACACACACACACACACACACACACACACACACACGCGCGCGCGCGCGCGCGCGCACGCACACGCACGCACGCACGCACGCACACACACGCACGCATAAAGAAAGTTAGGCAGATTTAAAGCCCATGCGGGAATCTATGTGAAGCGACGCTTTGTTAAATGGTTAATGAAAAGGTACAATCACGAGTCCGTCAAAATACGAAACTAAGAATGTTCATAAGTTCGTAAACTCTGGGTCATAGGATTCACTCCTCTTCAGTTGTGCACTGTAGTAACATCACTGCGGGACCAACAAGGAGATTAACTTCCCATGTTGTCACAGGCAATAAACAACCGCAGAGATTTTATTGATGCATAGACATATCAAAAAAAGAAGAAAGAGGAGATAATGCGCAAGCCTGCCTGTTATAATGCTCCTAAATAGCTGCAATAATGTGTAGCAGACCGAATGTCCTGCCACAGTTATTATTTTTCAGCGTTTTATTTGGACGTTAGCGTTCGTTGAAGCCGGAACCAGGCAAGTTGAAGGTGCTGTGAACAACCGACATAAAAACAAATCACTGGTATTGATATTACCTCGGGTGTTTACTAGATGGTCGTCACGCTGCTTCGAGTGAGAGGACGAGTGTGACGACACCAACGGTTACGTTGGCAAATCAACAGAGTTCTCTCGATGTGTCTATGAGAAGGCTTGTGCTTTTTACTTGACGTCTAAAGTTATTGTAACAAATTCGTCATCTTGCAACGTATCATTCAAAGTACTGTTTTAACAGCGGAGCTGTTTAAGCCGAACGTCAGTCCGTAACGCGTTAACAAAAAAATGTCACAGTTTCGCCCTAAGGGCGAAGCAATGAATGCGATAGCAACACAGCAATGTCATACGAAGTAAGGTGAGCGGCTTTGGTAGCAATATGAATTGTAGTAAACATGAGCTGATTAAGTAAGCAGGTGTGCTGCGGCGTAAGTAGACCGACACGAAGAGAGACTCGACGACCACGAGAAGGCGCGTGTGAAACGGTGGTGTTGATGAGAAGCGCTTCCCGTGGGCAGCGCGTGCAAAGGGACACACCTGTAGCGCTGCACTGCCGATCCGGGCAGCATTGCGTGTGTAGCGTGCGTTGGAAAATGTGGCCCGACTATTACTAACTGAATGAACAAGCGTGGTGTGAGCGCACACAAACACGAAGAGATCACACTGAATGACAGCAGACGACTGTCAAAACGCTGGCAGCAAGCATACGCCGCAGCGGGCGAAGGTACGTGCGGTCTATCGCTTCAACGGAAACTGAGCGGCGAATGCCGTGTGGAGATAAGAGACGGTGCGAGCGAGCACATCGCTGAGCGAAGAGTCAACTGGGTTGCCTAGCAACCCCTCACAGAACGGCGTGTGCTTCACCTCCTATCCGTGCCGCGCACATGTTGCTTTGACATGGGGCTTTAAGGAGAGGGAAGGCGAGCATGCGCGTGGCGCGCGCTGTGCTCGGGAGAGAGAAAGAGAAAATGAAAGTGAGAGAGAAAAAAGAAATTGTAGTAGCACCAACGAGGCAACAGCGCAGACCTGCTGCCGACGCCGTCCGCGTTTCCCCGCGTTCGCGCCGAACGCGTGCGGTGTCCGTGACTGCCGCAGGCGCCTCTGGCGGCGTCTCGGCAGGTTTCGACCAGCCACGCCCCGGCAAGTTTGGAGGCGCAGCTTGGCAGTGACTTCACTGGGGAGATAAAGCTCGGAGCTGCCGCGATGGCGGCAGAACTCTCGTTGACTCTGTGGCGAGTACATATACCCTTGACATGGGAGGACCAAGGAAGATCCGTACACCCGAAGAAGAAGCCACTCATTTTGAAGCGCGTCATGCGGCCAACGCGCATCGGCGGTGAGCCGATTCGGAATACCGTGCCTAGCAGCAGTGAGCATTTCCTAGCAAAACTTAGCCAAGCCTAGTAAAACCTGGAAGAAAAGCTAGGTCGATTACCAGCTCCACTGTTTACGCCAGCCGTGCACCACTAGTGCAAGCGGCCCGCGTTTCTTTTGGAGAAATACAGGAAAAGAGATAATTTCTTCTGACATTGCAGCGAACCTGCAGCAATGGACAACGCGCTTGAATGAACAGTCGGTGTTAAAACTACCCTCGGCAACAGACAACTAGTGCGTGCAATGAACAGGATACAAGCTCGTGACTGCACACACCGTGCTTCTGTTTAACAAATTACTCACATCTGCTGCGATGAGATTGCACGTACACCGAGGTACAATAAATAATTCATGTCATATGCCTTCAATGAGAACGTATATATTTAGCGAAATGCCGCTCATCTTTCAAGCCACCGCGAATGGCCCATTTGTCTCTGCGTAACGTTTACATCTGTGAGTTGCAACCCGTGGTAGCGCGACACGTTTATCAAGAAATGAGGTTGAGTCATTTGATGACAGTTTCCTGACCAACGTCGGCTCATCCAGCGTGCGGTGGAGGCCGCGGAATCCCAAGGGATCCCCGCCGACCTCCTCTAAGCCAGCGCAACCGGTCCTTGGACTGGTCCCCTCTTTTTGGGCGAAATAAAGAATTCACCACCACCACCACCCAGCCTAAATAAAAAAAAAATGTGCCAATGGTGAGCTGGGTAACTAGTATCTTTGAGCGGATGGTGAGGGGTGGCCGTGGCGAAAGGTAGTTGCACGTGTGAAGCTGCATCACATCTTTAGTTGCTTCCTTCCTTTTTTTGCAGGTACTTGCTTGGTAGTACTTTCGCGATGTAAAAAAAAAAGAAAAAAAAAACTTACGTTTGGATTAGGGAGTGGCTTACACTTGATTACCTATTTCTAGTGCTTACCGGCCTCAGGAACAGCCGTGGCAAAGGGTGCCTGCATATTTATGTACTTTTACACTGCTATATTGTCGTGTCATCAATGTCTAGTAATCACGATAGCAGTTGAGCAGCCCTGCAGACTTTCTCCAATCAAGGCTCCCAGTAAGAAAGGTGGCGTAGTACTGCCGCAACTCACAAGAACAGCGACATACCAGCGCAAAATTGAGCAGACAAACGAAGGAGACAAGACAAAGATCAGCGTAATTCATATCGCTGTCTTCGTGCGTGTACTGTTGCTTTTTCTGCTTGTTGCACATATTTTCTAGTCCGGCCTCCGAGAGGCCAAAGAACCTTCTATACTTCTCCTAATTTTTAATTTCAACTGCATATGCGTCCAGAGCTATAGCATGTGTTTTATGGACTTCTGTCTACGCTAACTGCGAGCCATAACTGCCAGACTTAGGCAGCATAATGTGCACTGAAACTAAAAGTAATATAATTCAAATGTGGTAAGTAGAGCACTGCACCGGCTCGGGCTTATCCGAAAGCCCGAACCCGGCCCGGCCCGTGGACCGGGCCGGGCCGGGTAGAACAGTTTTTAGGGGCGAAGCTCCTTAGGGTGTGGGTCTGTCCCTTCTCTGTAGTATGTAGTAGTAGTAGTAGGTAGCCACGTCTACTTTTATGAAAAAAAT